>NC_045153.1:18034351-18231851 GCF_900700415.2 Clupea harengus | reverse complement strand
TGTGTGTGTGTAGGGTGGGTGGTAGTATTGGCATAGGCTGAAGGTCAGAGGAAGTATCAGTGACAGGAAGTCCGATGCTGCCAGGTTCGGACCAGGTTACCGCGGTAATGAATGACCGTGCTGAGTGACACCTGGCTGGTCTTAAAGCTAAGAGGGAAAAAAACACACACAGTACACACACACACACACACACACACACACACACACACACACACACACACACACACAGAGAGAGACACAGACACAGACACAGACACACACACAGTGCAGATTCACCTAAACGGTCTCTTAACACAGGTACCCACACTTACACACACACACACACACACACACACACACACACACACACACACACACTTACACACACACACACACACACACAGTGGTGTGTTGAGTCACGTATGCACCTGCTGCATTTTGACAGAGGCACAGATGGACAGTGATTCTCTGCTTTGCTGCACAAACCCTCTATGGTCATGCTGATCAGGGCGGCCTGAATTTCACCCCACTTAATGGCTATCACCTCCTCACCTGTCTTATTAATGCCATCCTGTGGGCTGGAAATGGACAGAAAAACGTCCTTCTGAAAAAGGGACGCTGACGGGACGGACAGTGAGGGCAGGGCTGCGTTGTCCTCAGTGCTGACTGTGTCCCCATTTCGGGGGTGAATTTGGAATAGATTGTTGTCAGGTGCGGAGGGGCAAATCATGACATCAGCCAGGGGGATGGGGGTGGTGTTTGTTGCTGGGGGGAGCCATGACATTCAGAGGTTGAGGTTGCTGTAGTTAAACACTCACCGCGAGGCCATGCCCCGAGAACAATTGCTGAATCAGCTACCTCAGCTGGCCTGTTTTTCTCTCAAGTCCTCTCTCTTTCACTCTCTCTCTCTCTCTCTCTCTCTCTCTCTCTCTCTCTTTCTTTCCCTCATGAAGAGGAGAGGTAATTTGATGGATTGTTTGTTTGTTTGTTTGTCCTCACCACCCCATTCAAAAGGCAAGATCAAACCAACCTTCACAAGCAGTGCTTGTGGGAGATGTTGTCATTGGTGTGGATGTGCTTTTTGTGTGGGGTTGAAGGTTATGCAGTGGACTGCCTCAGTGCAAACCTTGTTGCCCAATGTTTCCATGACTGTCACAGTTTCAGGGCAACATCGCTGCCATGCAACATCAGAATAGATCTGGTCTTGCCCCCGATACGGGACATTCTGTCCTTTCGTGTAATAAAAGCTTGGACTCGTGACAAGCGCTCCTCTTGCCTTTCTCTTTTCCATCACACACACACACACACACACACACACACACACACACACACACACACACACACACACACACACACACACACACACACACACGTGTCACCAGTCATGCACTCTGACCAGAAACCAAAAACTCTCGCACACGCTTTATCTCACCTAGATATCTTACACTGGTTAGTTTTAATTATAAAGGACTCAGATTAAACTTTAAAGACTGTCATTCTGTATTGGGATAGTGTTTATAATGAAATGGCAACATGGAGCTGGAAGACAGAAGTGTTGTATTGGGTCTTAATGAAAACACTATCACCTACTTGGCTACTGATATCTTCAGATCATAGACAAACAGGGCGCCGCAGGGCACCCACCCAGTTCTCCCTCTCTGCCCAGGTGGGTGTCATTGGCGGAATCAATGACAGGCCTGTGGAGTCTGACAGTCATGTCGATGGGGCCGGCTCTATTTAAAGAAGTGCAGCAGGCGTCGATAGCTCACAGCTGGCTATGACACAGGTTCTGCTGGAGGGCACAGGACAGGAGGGACGGACTGGTCACCTCATGTACACACACACACACATACACACGTGTGCGCACACACACACACACACACATAGACACGCATGCAAGCACACATGCACACACACACACACACACACACACACACACACTCACACACACACGTTACCAGTCATGCACACGCGCACACACGCACACACACACACACAGATAGACACACACACGTGTGTCACCAGTCATGCGCGCACACACACACACACACACACGCACATAAACACATGTACTAAAACACACACACACATGCACACACGTGCATACACACTCATACACACACAAATACATTAGCACGCTTAAAATATGCTAAATTGAGTTTTAGTGCTGTATGAAAAAGCTGCTTGTATAAAAATGGGAACGAGACATCATCTCATATTCACCGTGTACTTATTTGATTGAAAAACATAAGGTGACATTTCTTTACCATTTTCACTCGTGGATTTATGCGCTTACTACTCTCCTTGAGTTAAAAAGCACCCTTGTAATGTTTTCGAGCGAGTACCCATCCATCTCCCATCATAGTAGCTCTTTGTAAGGAAGCGCACCTGTACCGACTCAATTAGTCAAAGCACAGGCAGATGCAAACACAATCAAGTACATGTACACACACACATACACACACACACACACACACACACACTCGCAAGAGATAGTTGACATCCTGTCTGCCTCTGTATGAATGCCTCTGCACCTGCAAATGTCTGCAGGAAGCCAAAGTTGTTGCCAATGTCGTGCCACCCATCCTTCCATCAGATCGTGTCGCCCTGTGTGCACACACACACACACACACACAGACACACACACACACACAGACACACACACGGACCCACATGCTGTATGCCATACACACACACACACACAGTCGTTATTCCTCTGCTGTTGCAGTGGGTGATACGACGAGGCTGTGCTTGAAGGATGTGGTGGCTCCGGGCTGGTTGTCTGAGCGTGTGTGTTCGCAACCCCTCTGTTATCTAAAGATAGGAACAGATCCGTTACACTGCTTTTTTTCATCAATTATACTCCTTTATTTTCTCCTTCTTTCTCTCTCTCTCGCTCTCATTTACACACACAGACGCATATGCACATGCACACACACACACACACACACACACACACACGTGCACCCGTGCGTTGCCTGCTATCTTTTCTGTGGGTTTTGAATTTAATCACTGCTAAATAAATTGTGGTGTACTTATCATGACAAGGGTCCCACTCAGTCGCTTGGCGGAGCCAACACAGCTGGCGCACTTGTCAACCCCTTCGCTTCTCTCTCTCTCGGCTCGGCTCGGCTTGGCAGCGCTGAGCGGCTCGTTCAGAGGTCGTTTCTCCACGCCAAATGGAGGCACTTTTCTAATGGAGATGGTTGTGGTTTTTTTTTCTTTCTTCTCTCTCTTTATAATCTCAGTGTAGCAGAGAGCGATCCAGATGCTCTACCCCCGTCCCCCCTGACTCAATGAGGGCCGTCTGGCATTTGTATAAGTGATATGTGCAGAGGGTGGATTGCCTCTCACAAAAAAAAAAGATTTAAACTGCGAAGCATCTCAAAGGCGCGTGGAGAAGGCAGAGGGCCAAATGAGCCAACCATGGCAGACATGCTGAAGAAAACCGACTTAAGATGCAGCAGGAGAAATGATTTACAGCATTGAAAAGGGTTCATTAAAACTACTGGTTTGAAAGAGGATAGACATGTATAGTCACAGATGCCTTTGACGTAGAGCAGGAGAAACTAATGACAGTGTTGATCAAACCTGCTTTCAAATGCGGCTTTGTAACAAGATGGCTTCGATCTTTCCTTTCCTTTGTATTCTCTCTGTCATGTTTTTTTCCTCTCATTTACATACCGCCTCTGGTACTGTATATTTTCATTGATAAACATCCTTAAGAAAGGAATCTTGTAAAAGTCATAGTAAGAATTGTTATCGCTTAGAACAGGGGGGAATATGAGCATTCGGCATGGTGGCATAGTGTTCTGATGCTAGCTGTGGTCGCCATCACGTTATGTTCCACCTCATTGTACAGGCTATTCATCACTTTATTTTCCCTTTGCACTGCGCCCTCATGCCTGCCCTCTGCCATTCCTGGAAAGCTTCGCTCTCACTGATATTATCACTTATTCATCTCGACTGCCGCTCTCCTTCTCTCTCCCTTTCCATCTCCCTCCCTCCCTTCCTCTTTCTCTTCCTCTCCCCCCCCCCCCCCCCCCCTCCATCAGTGGTCCTATTACTAAAGCTGTGTACCTTGTGCCAGGCAGCTCTCAGCCTATCTACTGTAGGACAGGCCTGCGAGGTCCCAGCAACAGAGTCTATGCAGACACATTCAGACCCCCCCCACCCCCACCCCCCAGCACGCCTCAGAGATAATACCAGAGCTCTCTCTGGAAGCACCCCCCAACCCCCCTCCCCCAGTCACAAAAAAAACAGCATGTCTGGCTCCCATAGGCCCTGGGGGTAGACATAGAGGGATGATTGTCTGGGTCATTGCTTTATGGCCCTGTCGGCTTGCCGTCGTCAGGCCTCGGGCCCATGGCTGAGTCTGGCTGTTGGGGAGATGTCATGGCTGTAACGCAGGCCTGTATCTGCCCAGGTGTCAGTAATGAGTGGTTCAAACCGACAGAGCAAGATTGTTTGACGAACTCTGGGGGAGGTTGTTTTGACAACTCTGGTTACTGATTAGCAGTCATGAGCTTGTTGTTCAAGACCTAGACCTCGCGCCTCGCTTCCCTGCAAGTAGTTTGAAACCAAATGTGGAGGCCCATCCTACGCTAATGGTTGAAGATAAAATGGCCAACAATATTGTTCTAGCAGTACTTTTTCATGAGGATGATTATTCTGCTGTTATAAAACTGCTCTCTTGGTTTTTTTTCCCCTCAGGATGCTTCCATAGCACACCGCTTCCATCTGATGAGGGAAAAGCACCCGGAGAAATTCAACAGCCGGTAAGACACTTGACTTTCTGTGATTGGTGTGAGCAGGTGTGCATGTGTGTGAATACAAAAAAAGTTTAAAAAAGAAACATGAAAAGAAATAAAGAAATACAACAAACAACATTATCGACTAAAAACTGAAGAAACAAATAAATCTCTACTGCGGGCTGTTAAAAACTGCTCTCGCTTGAAAACTTTTTCCTGTCACAAAAGATTTACGCGCAGCAGCACCGCAGCACCCTCCCACGTGAGGCCCTCAGGCGCTCTCAACAGCAATCAGCGAACGAGGCCTGGGCCGACCGAATTGATAGGCGCCACACGCTGGGCTACAGAAAGCCCAAACTCTGCAGCCGTACCTGTTATCACCGCCACACATTGGAATCAATGAGGGAACAAACACCACCTGCCTCGCCAAACCAAATGATTGGTTTTGTTGAGCAACCGCCAGAGATTGTAATCGATTTGTCGTGACGCAATAACCTGTTTACTTGGCGTAAGCGCAGCACTTTGGTTCTCCACCGAGGAAGAGGAGCGGTAGTGTCCTGCTTGAGTCTTCCCTCTCTTCTCTGCCTGGTTGCTGGATGATCATGCTGTGACTATCGCACACACTTGGATTTTATTCTACATAAATTGTTCAGGGCCCCCTGCTGTGAAAGTGTTGTTGTGTTACCTAAGCTGTTCATAGTCATGGACTCAATGCCTCCTCTGTTACCTAATCATTTTAGTTTTTAATTAATTTGTTATGAAATCACAGGACGCTTTGGATGCTTAATGTGGGTTGACTTGCAAATGAGGCAGCAGCACAGTGCCTGAAACAAATGCTGTGTTTGCATATTGCAGTAACATTCTCTATGTGTAGTTATTCACTGGTGAATATGGACTACACATACACATTTATTGAGATTAAAATGGGGAAAACATCGAAATAATAGTACTTGATGAAGATCTGCATAGGTTTAGGTTTTGAAATGGAGCAATCAAATCCATGTTGCTTGTGTCCTGTTATTTTAACATGTAAGTATTAGGGATGTGTATTTTGGTCATATTGACAGCTTGAGTACTCAACAGAGAAAAATAGGTTGGGTTGATCCAGGGTTGATCTTGCGACAAGTTTAAGTACATCACCAGCAAATCGTTGGCTACGATTTCAGCTATTAGCTGTGTTGTTCTCTCAACTCTGCAAACAATACCTATACTTCTGAATGTAGTAAAAGACATTATTCGTGTGTGGCTACCATCTTCCTTTTCGTTCATCATTTTTTTGTGTTAAAATGTGAGGTGGTTGTACTTTCTACATTGCACTAGCAGTAGCAGAGTTGTATGACAGCATTGGACTGGATAACTGCACTGTGTTTGAAAGCTGTGTGTTTCCACACCTCACAGTGCGATTTGAAAGCCATTGTTAGCTAGTTAGTGCAACAGCTAGTGCTGTCTAAGGGGTCATGCAGACGGAGTCTAGTTTGCCTGAACCCGGAGAACCCCGTCTCCGGATAGCCCTATCGTGCAGACGAACGCACTGTATCCGCACACTGTATCCGCACTCCTTCGAATCGGGGGTCCAAAGTGAGTAAACTCGAAATCCGGTTGCGGTTGGTGTTCGTCTGCACCCTATCCGCATACCTAATCGGATTGCCCCACGTGATCGCACCATTAGACCAGCCAGAACAACGGACACAACCGGCATTATTTGATAACTGAATGGGTTGCCATGGCGCAGTGAGTTTGGCAGCCAGTTATAACAGCTCTCCAGTTTAAAAACTTGCTCCTTTTCCACGTGAATTTCCCTAACGGGATTAATACAAATGTATCTATCTGTCTGTTGTTAGGAAAGGGATGACATTAACGAGCCACACTTTAATCTATCACTGTTTAATCTATTTGCATCAGACCATTTTTCAAAAAACAGTTTTTAAAAGTGTCAGCAATAGCCTATATGAGCAAATCTGACGTGAAAAGATTTTTTTATTATAGACGGAAGTTTCAAAACAGATGAATGTTACGTTAGCTTTAGTCCTGTCAGACAACGATAGCGATAGCTACTAGCTAGCGTTAACGTTACTTCAGAGGTAGCCTACAGTACGTGAAGGACAAAGCCCTCAACAATAGCCTACATTTGTTGTTAGTAATAAAACCATGAAATTAGAAGCAATTGTAAACCATGAAACATCCAGGATCCACAGCACTTGCATTGTGGTCTCTCGTGCTCAAGCTCAGCATCTCCATAAAGCACAGGCATTTAAACAACTCAGACATGTCATGTTGCACATTGCTTTGTTGCACTGTTCTAAAGTCTTTATTATCAATAACAAATATAATTATTTTTCGCTTAACCTACAGTCTGCTCTTACCACTGATTTTATAAACCACCATAATGTGTTACTGTGCAGATTAAATGTAGGCTATGCGGCTAAGCTAAACGTTGCTAGTTGGAGCTCAACTACTGTCATATGTTACTTTGATAGCATGCTGTCGGTAGGGAAAACGTATGGCTAAGGAATGTGTATTAAAACCGGATGTCGTCACTTTAATCCGGTCTCTGGTTGGATAAAACTTTTCAACAGAAATGGACAAGGACCTTTACTTTTTAGTTGAGAAGTTGTGTTGATCGCCTGACATGCAAACGATCGGTTTTCTTTAAATTATTATTATTTTTGTGAAGTTATACGGCTTATGTGAATAAAGCTATCTACACAACTTTTTATATGTCTACATTGACTCGTTTAGTTGTTCATGTGGTACACGTAGGTCTTAACTGAAGCTAACGCTTAGACCAACAATCCATTGGAACACATAGTAGCTAGCTAGCCTCGCTGCTAATAAGTCTAACGTTAGCATGCTGATATGAATAGACCCATTATAGTCAGGTGGCTTAATGCTCAATTGACTTGTTAACCGAACTTTTACGAAGTCATACAACTAAACACACAAGTGACTTGTTAACCTATGTCTACATTGACTCGTTAGTTGTTCATGTGGTACACGAATGTTGCAGAGTATTGTCCTATTGTAGGACTTAACTGAAGCTAACGCTTAGACCAACAATCCATTGGAACACATAGTAGCTAGCTAGCCTCGCTGCTAATAAGTATAACATCAGCATGCTAATATGAATAGACCCATTATAGTCAGGTGGCTTAATGCTCAATTGACTTGTTAACCGAACTTTTACGAAGTCATACAACTAAACACACAAGTGACTTGTTAACCGAACTTTTACGAAGCTATATGACCAAACAAAAAGCTAGCACTGTTAATTCCGCTATAGCTAGCCAGGTCAATTAGCTCGCCTAAGATACTGCAATTTAAGCTAACCAATTACCTCATTTCCCCCAAAACCCATCGATTACGTGTGTTTGTGATGTGTAACATATATCCTTAATCAGTCATTCAAGTTATTACCGTTTATTTACCGCTAGCGATTACACGACACAAGGGTAATTCAATCGCTATTAATGTTGAACTTGAACTTCAACAACGTCACACAACATTAAAAGTCAGGCATCGGCATGGTTCCTAAAGAATAAATCAAAGGTTCTTGTCCATTTCTGTTGAAAAGTTGTATCCAACCAGAGACCGGATTAAAGTGACGACATCCGGTTTTAATACACATTCCTTAGCCATACGTGTTCCCTACCGACACATGCGCCTGTCTTCTTCTCCGTTTTCTTCAGTTGTCTGTAGCACCAAAGCGCCACCAACAGGCGTGGGGGATGTACTACAGCTGAGTCAATTGGATTCGCTGGGTTCATGTGCACGCGATTTAAAAAGTAGATATGTGTGAAAAATTCAGGCAAACTAGGCTTCGTCTGCATGGGGCCTAATTTGTTTAAATTTCCAATCTGAGAGAGGCTACTTGTGCACATTAATTTGTACACTCACCCGTCTTCATGTTACATGTTCATTTGTACAGTAATGTCCCCTTACTCCATTTGCTCCATTTCGTCTCTCTATAACAAATGAGATGTTACCTGCGATTCCGCTCTCTCACTTTGAATGAATGGAATGTTGACGTCCTACAGCTCGACAGTTGAAGTATATCAAAAGTGATTACTCGTGTATCGTGTGCTCGTATATCATGTTTTCCGTTCCGGTCAGGTGACTGGTCTTAACCAATCATCAATTAGAATTACTTCCTGAGGCGGATCGTCCGTTCTTCCACCCATCGTCTACCGACAATTACTAGTAGTGAAGTGTCTGTGTTCCAGGACTCACTCATGGAATGCCTCTTGTCCAATCAGAAATAAATCGTTCGACCGGATCTAATAAATAATCGATAAACGTTCTATCACGCATTTATTGTGTTGTCACGATCGGTAATTACGGTCACTCAAGTATGTGAGTACTCGTGCCCATCCCTATTAAGTATCCTGACTTTATAAAGCATTGTGTATTGGCTCTCTCTGTGATAATTTGAAATGTAATAGGGGAAAAGCCGTCAAATGGCACATTTTCACTGTTTCACTGGCTCTGGGAAAAAGCCTCCGACTTTTTTTGTTTCCATATCTGAGCCTGGAAAGGGGTCGTGGTCCAAACGACCGCAGTTGGTCCTGGAGTCAGGCAGGGCCAAATCGTGGCTGAACTATGGACTTTTGGAATGGAATACAGCGCAAAAGTATAACTGGAGAAATTTAAAGACCGATAGGAAGTGTTAATTTAAGTTGCCTAGCAATAGATCTGTAACTTGTATTTGTAGAGAAGAGCTATATACGGATGAATCAAAACCAATAGATCTGTAGCTTGTATTTGTAGAGAAGAGCTATATACGAATAAATGAAAACTTCGCAAAAGAATCAAGGACAATTTCCAACAATGTCCAACAATTTCATGACATTGTCATTTTGTCATTTTAATGCCATGTAATGACATGCAATTTATTATTTATGTACTCGTGCAGCCGTTGCTAAGCACGGTTTAGAAGTTTCTAGCTCTGATGTTCTCTATTTGCTAATGTCCCCGATATTGCAACTTGTAATGGAAACAGAACACGAGGCTCTTCACTGATGCTTAAGCCTCAGGCTGGCAGAAGCTTCACCATCTACCACACCGCGTCATCCACTGAAAGGAAGTTCTTTTTAATTAAACGTTACATAATTTTTCTCCTCTAGCGAGCTGCCATTCTCCTTTTTTGCAAAACTCTGGAAAAAAAAATGTGGAGGTCACCGTCCTTTGTGGTGAGTACAGGAGAAACAGGAGAGGAGAGAAAGAAAAATAAATAAATAAAGGCTTCCTTAGATGTGTGCAGTGATGAGCAGAAGAGAGAGTCTTACAGACAAGGGTGGTTGTGGATGGTGGTTGTGGATGGTGGGGGTGGGACTGTAGTGTGTATGTGTTTGGGGAGGGCATAGAGCAAATTGGACGTGACGTTAGCCCAGCCACTCAGTAGCCGTCTGTCAGAGACGCTGGAAGATGTTGCTTGTAAAAGTCCCTGCTTGGAAGAAAAGCCAACCTTTTGTCCTCCAGAGAGATGCCCATGGTGTTTTTTTTTATACAGAGGCTCATAACCTCCTCCCCTGCTTTGATCTGGAGCTCTTATTATCCCTCACTCCGTGCTTTGTCCCGGATGCCTCCTCCTCCTCCTCCTCCTCAACCAGCTCTCTCTTTCTCTCTCTCTCTTTCTTTTGTGACCACTGAGAGCTAAAGAGTGCTTTTAGCCTTCAGCAGTGGGTAGGGCTCCAGTGGAGAGAGGCCCAGCGAGGTCCAGCTCGGCAGCAGGGTCAGTTCTGAAGTCCGCTCTGAAAGCCACTCTGAGTTCAGCCGAGGTGAGGCCTGCTACCATGGGAAAGACAGTGATGTCACTGCACTACGTGCTCTGAACCTGATAGATGTCCATATACGGACAGACAGATGACATGAGCAGGTACAGAGGCTCTGCAATAAGAGCCCCAGTGGTCTGGGCAAAGCTGTTCGTTTACACTGCGAGTTAAAGTGTGGATGAAAGAGGGCTATATGGGGCCCTAGATGGTGGGTAGATGGAGTGTGTGTGTGTGAGTGAGTGTGTACGTGTGTGTAGGAGTATCCATTTTACAACATGCTGACTTTGATATTTGTTGTTTGAAAACCTGACCCAAACCAAAATGTTTGGGAGCCAAAGAGTAGTGGGAAACTATTTACATTTTGAATCCATTTGGGGCTCTGGGATGCATTTTCCAGTCTTGGACTGTGATAGGAAAAGAGGCAGAGTGGCTTGTGTTTGTTCCTGTTTTTTTTTTTTCTTCTTCCATCTGTAGCTATCAGTCATGCTAACATAGCACACTGTGCAATCAGGGTGGACGGCTTAGATTGTTTACAGTGTGGCCATCAATTATTGATGCTGCAGTCACTATCCATTAGACCTCAATTTCCACACCACTCAAGGAGTTTTTTTCTTTCTTTTTTTTTTTTTACAGCACACTAGGCATTTGTGCACGTGCCTTATCAGTGGAGTTTTTACAACCTTGTAATTTGAAGTGGACAGAGGGCCAACAGCTGGAGTTGGTCGTTGAGCACACGCCTATGAGTGCCCTTTCTAATGTCTCATCCTCCAGATGAGTCATCGGCAGCAAATGCAGAGACGAGAAAAAGAGAGAGAGAGAGAGAGAGAGAAAGAAAAAGAGAAGACGAAACTCCATTAACCCTGCTTTGTTCGTATGAGTAGTGAGAAGCGGGATGTGAGTACCAGTCCACCCAATCTAGATGAGAGTCAGACTCTCAGTGGGTATCTTTCTGTTTTCTCTATCTCTTTTCTTCTTCTCTTTTTTTCTTCTTCTTCTTCTTCCTCTTCTTCTTCTTCTTCTTCTTCTTCACCTCTCGAAAGCGACATCTCTCCAGATGGCGCAGGAGCAGTGGTTGCCATGGAGGTTTGGCAGGCGGAACGTCTGTGTGCCATCAAACTGTCACAGGCGCTCACAGAGAATGAGGCTTGTGATATGACAGCGACCTGCTTCGTGTCGGCTAAATGGCCATCACTCCCACAAATCAGTGCACGACCCCCATTACAACGGCTGCTTGCCAGTGGCACAGCGCTATGAATTATCTATGGAGACGGGAGTAAAAAACAAAGGAATGTAAACAGGCTATATCTCTATATTGGACATAAAATATAGGCGAAATGGTTGCGATAATGAAATATTAAACAAACACTAAAATATTGATATGGAAAATGCTGCAAACAGTGTAGCCAATACACATGAACACATATTCCCCCTAAATAGTTTCCTTAGAGACTCAGTGGCTCCATCACTCCTATAGTTACTCTTTTTGTAAGAGTGGTCTGGTTGACGCCATTTTGTTTTTATTCGTAATAGTATGTATGCTGCAACAGTAAGGTGATCTTATGTGTTACAGAGCATTATGCACTTCACGGAGTCACACCCATAGGAAAAAACTCCCATTTGTGTTGCTGTTCATCAAAACATTCCACACAAACACTGTCACACACACACACATAAGTACACTCTCACAGACACAAACAGACTCTCTCTCTCACACACACACACATCCACAAGGGGGGGGGGGGGTTGGGGGACTGGGGAGTGTGACTCCAGACACCTCAGTGGATTGGTGATGATGTGCATGCAAAGCGCCCAGTAGCCCACGGCCTCCCGGAGAGCCTGTTGCCGGAGCGCTAATGATGCCACAAACCACAATTGGGGAATAAGAGCGGGGGGAGGGAGGGGGAGGGAGGGGGCACTGGGGCCGGGGTGTCGAAACACCCCAGAGAGGAAGTTTTGGATTAAGAGGTGTCAAATTGCCCTCCCCTCTCCGTTAAAGAAACAGAGAGAAAAAAGGGAAGAGCTGCCGGGACGCATTGTCCACTCTATCTCAATAACAAAGGAGACTCTGTGGACGGCCGCTTTCCCAGCCAAACAATGGAGGGGACGAGGGAGGCACCACCAGGGAATCCAGTACTCACTCGGCTGGAGCAGGGCAGGGGCAGGGGCACAGACAGTGGAGCCGAAGATGGGAAGATGGGGCCGGGGCTGGTTCCCACCTCCTGAGCTTTCCCATCCCACCTTCAGCAGTTTTTCCTTCAAGGGAAAAACTGCCTTGGCTGTTTACAGTGAGACACGTGTGGGTTTCTGATTTACAAATACAAAATACAAATAAAATTAAAAAGAAAGAAAAAGAGTACAAAAGAGTCGCATGTAAAGGAGGGTAAAATCCAACACTGGTTGACATGGGCAAAGAGAGCATGGCACTGACCTCAGTCCACCCCCCACGGGGGGGCATCCATGCACATTATTCTTAGGCTATCAAGGCAGTCAATATTTTTGTTATTTCATTGATTTGTGAAAACCAATGGGCCCTTTGTTGTTTTTTGTAGATGGGGGGAGGGGAGGGTAGAGCAGCACAAACACACACACACACACACACACACACACATACCCCTCATCATCAGCCAATATGTCATTCACAGCCATTGAGAGAGAATGGCGCTCACAGCAGTATCTCCTCTTTCAGCCCAAGAATTAAAATACCATTAAAATATATACCATGTAATATAGCCACAAGGTACAACAGAAATATTATGGTGAAGCAAGTATCATTTCCTTATACATATATGGACATGGAAATGCAGTGTAAGTCGTTTTGATCAGAAATCATGTTGAGGTAGAGTCACGTGGCGGAGGGAACATACGGTGCTGTAACAGAGAACTACTTGGCAGGGGAAGGTTAAAAGACCGGAAGGGACAGATATGTCCTTAGTGGCGGTGTGTCCCGGCCACGCCTCACTTGAGATGTGTGTGTGTTTGTGTCACTGTGCCTGTGCACGGTTTTGTCTGTGTGTGTGTGTGTTTGTGTGTGTGTTTGTGTTTGTGTGTGTGTGTGTGTGTGTGTGTGTGAGTGTGTGGAGCTGCAGCAGTGACCCACCGTAGTTGCGATCTGGAGCCTGTCGTGACCTGCTGCTCCTTGCCTGTGGTGCAGTGGGATAAATATACTTTCCCCTTGCTGTCATCCACGGCTGCCAAAAAGAACAGCCTGTGTGTGTGTGTGTGTGTGTGTGTGTGTGTGTGTGTGTGTGTGTGTGTGTGTGTGTGTGTGTGTGTGTGTGCTCCTCTCCCAGCTACGCTCGCCCATACATACATGTACACATTTAACATACACCGGCATGCACTCAATAATATAACCTCATGTATCCCCTTTATGTAGCCAGAGCCCCGTGTTATACAGCATGATACACACACACACACACACACACAAATACACATACACATACACATGCACAAACATCGTTAAAGTATTGTAATTGTTTATTTGTATTTTAAAAAGAATGATCATCTTCATGTAGTGGACTACAAAACCTCAGGTATGGATGCCAAACTTCAGCAGTCCAGACAATAAATACATGTAGATCACAAAACAAAAATGTATTTCAGAATGTAAATACATTGTTGAAAAAATATGTATAAATAAATAGATATGTATATGCAAACATGCATCTATTCCTAGCAGTCTATACTTCAGAGGTTCTTATGAGTCCCCATAACCCACATCCTACAGCTCATGTGCACCTAATCATAAGCATCTCAGTGATAGACAGAGTGGCCATCTCCAACAACTTCACCAAGGTCAGAGGTTCAGTTCCTGGGTGGAACACTCCGCTCCACAGCACTCCACACCATACCACACCACACCACTCCACTCCACACCACACCACTCCACTCCACACCACACCACTCCACTCCACACCACTCCACACCACACCACTCCACTCCACTCCACACCACACCACACCACACCACTCCACAACACACCACTCCACTCCACACCACACCACTCTACTACACCACACCACACCACCCCACACCACACCACTGCACAGGGCCCAGATCCCGGGGCCTCGAGACGGGAGCATGTCACAGGATTATGAATGGATTGGATAGAGGAAGGAATATGCACTCTGATGCTGACACACACACACTCATTTACACACACACACACACACACACACACACACACACACACAAACACAGGGGAAAGGCCATTACTGATCTTAGAACAGCGCCTTGGGGAGTGAGAAATGCTCAGTGTGTGAACGTTTGTGCTCTGCAATTATTCTTACTTAATCAGCTGCCCCTCGTCAACATAGCAAAGCTCTATAAGATAATAGAATCAATGGCCAGTGGAAATGGAGCCTGATTAGATCAGCTTAAGATGGTAAATATGGTGTCCACTCCCAATGACACAGAGAGTCTCTCTCTATCTCTCTCTCTCACACACACACATATTCATCTACTCCACCCCTCCTCCTCTTCCTGAACTGAGTAGTTCACCTCCTCTTATCTGTCCTCAGTGCCATCGTCTCCCAGCCCCCCACTCCCCCACCCCTCCCTCTGCTGCTCTCGTCTGTCAATCAAGTGCTCTATCAGGCCCTGGATCAGCTCCTTGATGGTTGAGTGCAGTCCTGAGTGATCGGCAGAGATAAGGAGAGGAGGAGGGCTCGTGGGTCAGCAGGTCAGCGCTCCTAGAGGGGATTATGGGAGATAGCCATCTCCCCCCCCCCCCCCCCCCCCCAACCCAATGTGAGCAACTCACTGCATAACTATCTTTGTAATGAGCCTAGATGTGAGGACTGTCCTGTGCAAACTCACCGTTGTCTTGAGTTGATTACCTTGACAATAGCTACTTTATTCAGTAAATGATTCTGCCCACAGCCATCTGTCAGTTTTGTTTTTGATTCTTGGAGTCTGTAGTTCTTGCTATCTGTAATTGTGTAATCAATGATAGCTGTAATAAGGATCTGTTGAGATGTACGAAAAGCCTGAACATTGGTCATGTTATTGATGGTATTTCCCTCCTTTTGTTGACACAAAACCTGTAGATAATACTGTGGGAAGTAGCCCCAGTTGGAAGTAGCCCCAGTTATACTCGAAGGCTTTAGGTAACATTCATTGTGTTATCTGTGTGTTTTGGGTGAAAATTCACTCAAGTTACCTCAAGTATATTTATTCAACAACAACAACAAGCTAGTCGGGTTCACCCATGTCTTGGCAGACAAGAGAGAGGCACGGGCCCACTCTCAGAGAGAGAGAGAGAGAGAGAGAGGCACGGGCCCACTCTCAGAGAGAGAGAGAGAGAGAGAGAGAGAGAGGCACGGGTTGCTTTTCGCAACGTAATGCATCAGCAAGGCAGAAAAGAAGGACTACTAGTTCTTCTTATCAGCCCTTGCTTACACACACACACACAGAAGGTACACTTTTGTACACATACACACATGCACATACACAGAGTTTAAAAATCAAAGATATACAGAAACAGAAAAGTCATGTTTCAGCTAACAAAGGCATATGATTAACACACATACATACTTGATTGAAGTTAGAGTTTCATATTTCCCTATCAGTGTGTGTGGGGCAGTTCAAACTCAGGGAGAGTGCATAGTGGACTCACAACAACACACAAGTAATAGAGGCTAGCAGCAGAGCAACAGCCTGAAGTCACTCCTCTCATTTTTCTGATTTGGTGAGTTTTAATGTTCCTTTGAAGATTGATTGTGTTCCCTGCTGACCAAAAAGAACTGCGCTGGTTTATAGGTGTAACATTGTTGACCCGGATATTGCCAGTGGCAAAGGGTAATGGAGTCAATGCAGTAAAGAATGGCATCCTTTTGCGTGACACACTGTGTCAGCACATCGTAAAAAGGCATCTGCCAAAAAAAAGTTAAACTTTGAGAATACTGCCCAAATTTAGCAGAGGTGGTGTTTGAAAACTTGTGATCTATGAGAAGCTTCACACTGTGGCTTCCTCAGTATTTCCTCTGCATAGCCACATCTGTGCTGACCTAGTGGAACTAAGCAAGTCTTAGGATGTCCACGCGTCAATGTACAGTACACTCAATCGTGTGGACATAGTGGAACTAAGTGAGTCTTAGGATGTCCACGTGTCCACGTGTCCACGTGTCCACGTGTCCACGTCCACCCACTCGTGTGGACATAGTGGAGTAGAGAACAACATTCACCATATCTCAAAAACCTTTTTTTAGCAAGAAGCGAAACTTTGAGAATGCTAGACAGATTGAGCTGAATCAGATGTGTCTTGGGATGTCCACGTCTTGCCACTCACTTGGGCGGATCTGTGCAGTGCTGTCAGATGTCTTTCTTCTTTCATCGGCACAGAAGGAGAAGTCTCTCTGTAGACAGCAGTCTGTGATGTACAAGGAGCGAAAGAGGAACAGGAGAGAAACCATTTTACGGAGATTGGCAGACCACTGCGGTTCTATGACGGCTTTTGAAGAACGTGCTACGTCAGCGCTATGAGGAGAGGATGACAAGTACAAGAAGAACACGCAGAAGAAGAAAAAGAAGAAGACTGTAGCCTTATTACAAGAGTCTCGAGAGGGAGATTGCTAATGAGGTTAGGCAGCCTGCCCCATTGAGAGTCTATGCGTGTCTAATCATGATCTCAAATGCTAATAATCTTTTCATATGAGAGGTAGTCAAGGTATCTGCTAGAGAAATGAGGAAAAGGGATGGGGGGGGGGGGGGGGGGGGGGGCTAGCGGCATAATTGCCTTTTATATTGACTTTTTAATTAGCTAGGAATAAGCCATATGTTTGAAAAGGCCAAAGGGAAATATATTGAAATTAAAATGTAATGTCATTATCCTTCTACTGTGGGTATTCTTAGTCTTGTTGGTCAACACAAGGTATCAAAGTATTTAAAGTAGCATTTACAAATTTACAAATACACATGTCAGCGTGTGTCATTGAGCCAGTTTAATTTGAATAACGAATAGCAGAAAAACTACCACAAAAATGCACAAATAAAAATGACCAACTTGCCCATCCCAAGCCTTACCTGTCTGTCCTCAGTAGTGTTTCAGTAGCCACTGTTTACCCCAGCCTTCCCCAGAGACCTCTGTCCACACACACACTGGGGCTGATGGATGCGGCCGGATAGGCCAGACTGGCCCTGGCCAAAGACAGGCTCCCCTAGCGCCTAGACTGTTGGGTAAACAAGATTTGTTGTCACTGTCAGCAGCGCTCCCTTGTGCATGCTGGCCGATGTCTGTCATTAGGTGCTATGAAAACTCCTGCAAAAATGTTCCCATTTAGGGCCTCTCCTGTTTTATTTGGCTGCCCTTACTGGACGTTTAGCTGTTCTCACTTCTTCCTTACCTCTAGGTTGCAGAGCCCCAGTCAAAAGGGGTTTTGTAGAGAAGGATGAGATTGTAATTGACTCTCCTCATCCCCATACCCTTCTCTTTTTCTCCTTCTCCTTCTTCTTCTCCCCCTCTCTCTCTCTCTTCCTCTCTCTCTTTCTCTGTCCCATCCTCTCTTTCTCTCTCCCTCTCTCTCTCTCCGCCCTCTCTCTCTCTCTTTCTCTTTCTCTCTTTCTCTCTCAGTCCCATCCTCCCTCTCTCTCTCTCTCTATCTCAGTCCCATCCTCTCTTTCTCTCTCTCGTACTCTACGCCTCTTCACCCTCCATGTTGAGATAGCTGCTCGGGTTGCTGCTGCTGCTGATGGTTTCAGGTTACCCTAGAGGGCAGAGGGATCTCTGTGTGCACTGCCAGCCATGTTCCCGTACACCTGTCTGAGACCACTCTCTCCATGGAAGCTATCAATATTTCATCAGGCAGGAAGAAGGGTAGTGGGGTTGGAGCAGTGGGGTGAATGCACCAGGATGAGGCCAAGGCAGTTCCCCTCCTCTGATGCTGTGTTCTGGAGGCATTTGCACACAGCTGCTGCTCGGCAACGAACTGAAGAAGGAATGGAGAGACGAGCGCGGAACAAAGGAACGCAGTCTAGTCAGTTTCCTCTGATTCAGTACACTGGAGGCGTAGCTGCTCAAAAGAAACCAAAGAGGTGTACAGAGACTAGCCCCGAGACGGAGAGACTAGCCCTGCATCTTACTGATGGAGAGCTCATTCTGCATTTCCGAAAAAGCGCCAAATAGGGTGATTTGATGAAGGATTCAGGGCTAAACTGAGATGTTAGCGCAGATATGTTTCAGTGTGGCCTCTTACATCAGCTTTGTTGTGTGTGTTTGGAGTGGGTGATGTGTCGGGCCAGCTAGCCTTTTGAAGCGAGGGCAGCCTAAGGCCTCCCTCTGTTTGTTGTCAGACCAGCAGTGGCATAGTGGTGTGTAAACCCCAATGTGTTTGTTGTTCCAGTGCTCATCGACCCCGATGTTCTCATACGCGTGTAAACTCATTGTGACAGAAGAAGCACAGTTAATGTGCATCATTAGATGAGTGTTCCATGAATGTTCCAGTAAATGTGACGTCACTAAAAACAAGGATTTCTCCTGGTAGACTCCACTGTACTGTACATACCCATGGAGATTCCATGTACTCTTTTTCTGTCTCTCTCTGTCATTCTCTTTCTCTCTCTCTCTCTTTCCCTCTCTCTCCCTCTCTCTCACTCATCTAATGTGTTATCCTCTCTCTTTCTCCATAGGATGAAAAACAAACTTTGGTATTTTGAGTTTGGCACCACAGAGACCATCTCTGCCACTTGCAAGAAGCTCAACGAGTGCATTGAGGTGGAGGTGAGTTTGCACCATGACAATTTCAGCCTCAGAAGAAAGCAAGTAGAGACTCTTCACTCACTCACCGAGTCATTAGAATCAGAATCAGAATAGTATTTATTTATTAACTACTGCTTCTCAAAATGACTAACACAATATGCCATCAAATGACAGGCCATCCATTTCTCTGTATAATTACAAAACCCCAGACTCGCTATCAGTCTCAAATTCACATCATGGTCGATAATATATTGACTGATAGATTCTGGTTCTCTAGCCGTGCCCTAGTGCGTCCTGACGTGCTGGGTGCCCATGTCGAGTTGAAATGATGGTGGCTGGTGGAAACTTCCATCGGTCTAAAACACCCCCAAAAGAGCACCAGGCTTCCCTGTCTCTCGTTGTTTTTAGGCAAATGTGATGATACATGGTGGGTTTTTTGTTTGCTTGTTTTTTTTTTTTTAAGTTTGACTCTGGTGGTCCCTGAGTTCACAGTGGCAAATCCAATCCGGTCGTTTTGTTCAGAAAGTGTTTATTCACACGTGTGAAGGATTTTGGAAAAGCAATATCTAGGTGAAAGCTGAAATGGAATGGATTTTGCCCCAGGCAAAGATTTAACTCTGAATTTTTAATCATATCTCATCGGTTAAAGCTGTACTACGTCTAATGGCTCACGAGACATGATAGTTACAGCTGGGTAGCAGTCAGATGTGATGCTTCTAAATACACCCAAGCTTGCACTGTGCCAAATACCATTGACCTCCGTTTTGCCAATCGTATCCTCCTCCCCCAAATGGGATTCACTATCTTTCATGTTTATGAGATAGAGAACTTTTTATATATATATACATACTGAACATGTGTAATTAAAGGATTCTACGCCTACCCAGTGTGTTGCTTGCCATAAACAGCCAGGCCATAAGTACTCCACAGATGTTGTCATTTGGAGAGCGCTAGCTGTCTGAGGCTGGCTGGCTGCTGAAGTGGCTGGGCCGACCAACATGGCTGACTTACAGTATGAGAGAAAAAAGCCAAATGTATGTGTCTTCTATGAGAGGTCACTAGTGTTACTGACCTGAAGATGTCTGTTACTGAATGCATAATTTGTTCAACTGTATTTCACAAAGATCAATTTTCTCAAGTTCTCTCTCTCTCTCTGCCCCTCTCTCTCTCTGTCCCTCTCTCTCTCTCTGCCCCTCTCTCTCTCTGTCCCTCTCTCTCTCTGCCCCTCTCTTTCTCTCTGACTCACACACTCACATTTCTGTTCTTCTATTCAGTGCGATGGCATTGTCCTAGACCTCAGCAACACCTCTCTGGAGGGCATTGCCGTCCTCAACATTCCCAGCATGCACGGTGGATCCCACCTATGGGGCGAGACCAAGAAGAGGCGAAATTACAACCGCATGAGCAAGAAGGTGCCAGAGAGGATGCCAGCGAGTACCATCACAGACGTCAAAGAGCTCAAGTTCTGCGTCCAGGGTGAGTGTGGTCAAAGTGGTCAAAGAGTGTGGACATTTTGTGTGCCCTCACAGTAATATTGTTACATTGTTACATTCTTGATGTTCCCGAGTTCTGGGTTCTTGGTCCTCCTTATAAGAAACGAGCTCTGAACATATATACGTACATAGATGTGGTCTGGGTCTTGGTCCTCCTTATAAGATCAGAAGAGTTGTTAGCCCTCCAGGAGACTTTGACAGTGTTAATGAATTCATCTTATTTTTCCGTGGTAAGCTGAGGTCTTTTTTGTCAAGTCACGTCCACACATACTGTGAGTCCATATCCTCTGTGTTTGTGCAATTACAAGCATGAGTCACTTTAGACATTTCGGAAGAGCCTGGGGATCACTTGCTGTCTTACTCGGCTTGTGTTCTGTAGCAAATGCCATTTAGGAATGTCCGTATTAAATTCATGTTTTCATAATGGTGCGTAGTGAAGACGTCAACCTATCCCAGGGCGCATCCGTCAGCCAGACTGGTGAGGCATCGTCGCCGTGGTAACCTGCATCAACAGTCAGCAAAGCATGTGTCCCTTTGGGGAAGGGTTCGGTCATTCAGGACACACCATACCTCACACACACACACACACACACACTCAATCCCCCCCCCACACACACACACACACTCAATCCCAAGCCCCCCTGAACTGGCCAATATTAGCGGCCCTCGGCTCTGCTACTGTCGTGTTAAAAGTCCCACGTGTCTTTAGGGCAGCGCTGTGCTGCGCTGCTCTGTGCTCTCGGTAGCCCAGCCCAAGGTCGGCTCAAGAGAACAGCTGTTTCACGCTGGCCGGCATTAACCTCCAACACCAGCACTGAGCCCCTGGGCCCCGCTGTCCTGCAGGGATCTGTTTTTTATCGCTCTCTCTTTTCCTCTCCTCTCCTCTCCTCTCCTCTCCTCCGCACCAGGGTAAAGGACAGGAGGATGACTCCAAAAATAGGACAGACTCTATCTCTCTCTCTCTCCCTCTCTCTCTCTCTCTCTTTCTCTCCCTCTCTCTCTCTCTCACACACACATACTCTTTCTCTCACCTGCTTGAACCCTCACTGTCACCATCATTTCCGTTTTTTGTTTTTTGTTTGTTTTTTTTCGATCCACCTGTCTCTCTATCCACACATCCGTCTCGGTTAGGTTCTCATTCCCTTTTTTTCCAGTTATGACTCATTGGCTGCTCCACGCTGCTTATTCCACACAACCCCCAAGTGTGCTGTCTTAAAATGAGCCATTCATTTCCATCTGCCTCAGTGGAATGTGAAAGCTCACATTGATATCTGCTGAGGAGAGGGTTTTGGGAGGGGGGGGGGGGTGAGCGAGCAGTGACTGATGTTCTCCTGTTCGTTTCAGACTCTGCCTTCTCTTGCTAAGGTGTCTGTACGCTGTGTGGAACACCTGATACACACTTGCTGTGTCTTTTCAGTCTTCTTACATCAATCTCTCCATCTCTCCTCTCCTGCTTTCCTTCGTCCTCCCAGTGCTTTGCTCCCTCTCTCTCTCTCTCTCCTCTCTGAACTCCACTGAACCGAGCATTGAAAGGAACCAGTTTCCATGGAGATCCCCGGGCCCTACTGAACTAGAGAAAAGGGCAGGGGATAGAGGGAGGAGGGGAGGATACAGAAAAAGAGCGAAAGAGAAAGAGAGACAGAGAGGGTGAGGGGGGGCGCTGCCAGCTGTGTGAGTCATATTAGTAATCTTTAACTGCCCTCCAGGCAGCGATATTCGACTCTGCTCTGGTCCTAAACTCGCTGCATTAGCTGCCTGTGGGCCTGGGTCGGTAGCTCGCCCCAGTGCACGCTTCCTGGCGCTTTCCTGCGCTGTCAATCACTCGTCAGCCACCCCTTGGCCCCCGGCGCACAATGGATTTAGCAGCAGGAACAAATGATGTCAAAAATGGAGGGCCTATTTACAGGACAAGAAACAGAGAGGAACGTGCCCCTTTGAACTCCCACCCGTGGAGATTGATTACTTATCCCCTTAACGCAGACACACACACGCACGCACACGCACACACAGAGACACACACACTCTCTCAAACACAAACACTCACACAAACAGAGAGCATTCACACTTTCACATGCACAGACCGATAGCAACGCTTACACTCACATGAACTTTCACGCATGTGTGCACACACAGTAGGCAGATTAACCCAGTGCAGTGTCACCTTGAACGAAGGGCTTTATTTCAAAAAATGCTTGCCTGGCGGTAATCAGACCCAGAGCAGAATTTGAGTTTTCACCATGGCAGGGAGCTTTGCATTTTTCATGTTTCACTTTTTTTTTTTTACTTTAACCTTGCCTCTAACAAACAGTAAGGTTGAAGTCAGTAATGTCAGTAGCCATTCAACGACTCGAAATTGATTAAGGATGGTTATCATTACTTCATTTTGTGAGTTGGAAAGTGGATTGGTTGGATTAAGGTAATGAGAGTTCATGGCCACTGGAAAGTGTTGTTACAGCCTAATTAAGGATATTTCTCATTTGTGAGAGGCTATTTAATTTTGAATGTGTATCCTTACTAAAACATTGCTGGCCTAGTTAGCTTGCCATCATTGCTGCTGCCTATTGTTGAGGACGGTTAGTTCTCCTGTAGAATGAGGGCTAGAAAATATGTATTTTTTCACCCTCTAGGCAAATTGATCAACATGGCTTTTAAACTGTCAGCTCATGACTTACCTTTTTAGGAAATGTCCTAGGCATTTGTTCTGCCCACTCAATAGATGATTATATATTCAGTGTGTGTATGTGTGTGAGTGTGTGTGTGTGTGTGTGTGTGTGTGTGTGTGTGTATTTTTGTGCACATATTCAAATGTAGATGAGAAAACAAGGATTATGGCTTTGCATTCATCCTGACAAGAGCACTACAGTAGTGGCACCCATTTGTCCATCAGTATGTGCCTGCATGCTTGCTTTGTGGTCAGCGTGTGGGTGCATATGTGCGTGTGTGTGTGCATATGTGTGTGTGTGTGTGTGCGTGTGTGTGTGCATATGTGTGTGTGTGCATGTGTGTGTGCATGCGTGTGTGAAGGAATCCACTGTTCTGGAGTTATCCCACAGGGTTTAACCTTTATTAAATTAGCTCCTCCTGCTAATCCCATTCGGAAAAGAAATGCAGAGAAGGACGTCTCTGGTTTCATAGGGGGGAGAATATGAAGGAGAGAGGGAGACCACGAGCAAGTGTGTTTGTAGGTACGCCGAGAGCCAATGTCTCCATCGGTCTGCCTGTGAGCGCCTAATTGTTTTTCACAGTTGTTTACTGTCGCTGTGATAAGATTGTGCCATCAATTTTGCAGTGTTACAGCTAATGCAATCCGTGCGCTTAGGCTTTGCTCCAGTGTGTCCATTCTCTCCAGTACTCACTGACTGAGGTTTGTGGGTGACACTGTGTCTACGGTGAAGCTCGCTCCGTCCAAACGTCTCCAGCACTTAAGGGCAAAGAGACAGACAAACCCTCCAATAAGCACAGTGACGATCGATGGTGGGTGTTAAAAGCCCTGCAGCTGTAATGTGTTTTGAGAGTGCGCGCTTGAAACACTCCAAAGTCAGGAGGGATAGCGTTAGCTCTTTGTTGCGGATAGCAGACAGGGGTAGAGAGAGAGAGTGCTTTTTCATCGGAATGGAGTGTTTGAAAACAATATTGAAAAAGTACACTGTGTCAGTGTATTTTTTAATAAATGGCACAACTGATGTGGTTAATGCTTAACGAAGGGATGGAAATTAAGAGAATTTCACTCCCGCTCGACATGAAGAAATTACCCCACACACTCACACAAGAAGAATTCACTCTTCGCTTGGATTTGGTTGTGCCTGCAGGGGAATGTGTTCAATTTTGCTGGTCATAGCAGCTGTCTCCGCATCCTCCATGTTATTTTCGGCAAGAGGCATCAGGGGAGGCTAGCTATTGTGCTCATATTGCTAAAAAAAAAAAAAACAATGTGTGATACTCATGCAACAGAAATAGAACGCACTCCCTCCCAACCGAGAGAGGATTGTGGGAACTCGACCATTCAGATGAAGGCAGCGTCCTCATGATCGCTTGGCACCCCTCGCTGGTGTCTCTGGTCGACTAAGGGCACGTAAAGGGGGGCATTCTGTTGGCTCTTGGGAGAGCAGACAACGCTTTACAAGCGTCCTTCATCCCTTTAAAATGCCGTTTTTTTTCCCATGAGATGTTGTGAGAGCGGGTTGTGTGTGAGGCCTGTGTTGTGTGAGAAGAGGCTTTATCTTTGAATGGCATGAGAACATGACTGGGAAGAAAGGAAGCTCTTGGCCAACCGTGGATCATGTGAACAGAGAGAGATCATGAGAGTGAGCTCCCTGCAGAGCTGGTTAGCCAGGACCTCCAGCTGCCCTGTGGCCATCCTGCTCACTACTGATCACAAGAGACGCTGCCATCAACTCACTCATGTTTAGCTTTTACTCAGCGTCACGTTAGTGTAAGGGTTGGTTCACTGTGGAGAATAGAACTGATTTTAGCTGGGAATTGCTATCGACGCTTTCTGTTTAATGAGTTTGATCTTGGTTTTGGTCCTTAGGGAATTAGCCAAATATGAATGGACAGCCCTTATGATAAAAGATTGTTCCGTTGTGCATGCAGAAGGATTTTCTTGCCAAAGCACCTGACCTTTACCAATGCTCTAGGAACTGTGCAGGAAACAACACTTACGATTACATGGGAGAGTGCAGTTAGCTGTGAAGGTGTTGGCACAGACTCATTAGCTCAGTAGGCTAAGCCATGATTCATTTGGATCGACTTTGACAAAGATATTGACAGTAAGGATGAGAACCCGGAGAGGGACACAGCCAGACTACACTGGTTGCATCGGCACCTGTTCAATATCTCTCTCTCTCTCTCTCTCTGTCTCTCACTCACTCTCTCTCTTCATCTCTTTCCCTCTCTACCGTTCGCTCTCACTCTTCTTCTTTCCGTTGTTCATCGTCCTGTCAACACGCCAAGCCAGGGCCGCCCCCACACCTCCAGCATGGTGTCTCCACCCTCACCAGGTCCTCCCAGCCATCTGCCATAACTCCAGCCTCCCTGAGACAATGGCAGCCTTGCCCACAGAGACACTGAAGAGAAAACACACACACACACACACACACACACAGTGATAGAAAACCTGTCGAGTCCCTATCCTATCTCTTTCTTGGCACACAAGGGCACAGGAATGAATGCCAGGCGACTTCCGTAGCTTACTTGCTGCGAGCATGGCTGTGTTGCAATGATTCTGTTCATAGTGAGTGAAAGTAAGCTATCAGTCAGTCAAACACAATCAGTATCTTGTTAATTAAGAAATATGACACTCAGGCTGTGATTCGGCCATAGGCACGAGGCTGAAGGCTGAGCGCCCCAGGTAATCACAGCCGTGAGGCTATCCTTTACTAACCCCACGAGCATGAGTGGCAGATTGCTTTTATACAAACAGTTCTGTTACCAGTTACTTTTTTTGTTTTAACACCAAATTCTGTTTTTCTTCGTTTATTTCAATTCGGTTTATTCACTCTCAGCCCCCCCCCCAAAAAAGGTGCAACCTGAGTTTGCGAATACTTTCACTCCGCAGCCAGAGAGACTATTTGTGCACATTTATTTGTACACTCACCTGTCTTTACATTACATGTTCATTTGTACATTCCCTCTATTTCACTTGCTCCCTTTCTGCACTCGAAAACTGTCAAAGGTAACGTTATAAAATCGCTGCCTGCCATTCTGTTCTCTCATTTTGAATGAATGGATGTTTGACGTCATACAATTCAACGGTTGAAGTAGATCAAACACGGAGTGATTACTAGCGATGAAGAGTCAGAATGAGGTTGTTCCAAGATATGCTCACTCCTGGAATGCCTCTCGTCCAATCAGAAATTGATAAATCTTTCGATCTAAATGTGGTATAATATTGAATTTAATTTATTTTTATTTGATATTCTCCATAGTATCTCCATAATACCAGGATCTCCTTAAATCTAAATGCTCTTAGGACCCAGCACCTGTTACTCCTATGGATAACTGCGACTGACTATTTAGATCAGACGCCACATGAAATGCAGGGCCTTGCAGGATGCTAGTGCTATGTTGGGAGGCTAAATGATTGTTCTGACTGAGGGAGCCCCCCTCTTTCTCTGCCCCATTGCTTGGGCACTACCGTACTGCCTGTACCACTCAGGCTCCGCTGGCTGGCTGGCCCACAATGCATCCTGGCAGGGTTATGTAAGAGAGCGTTAGCAGTCTATTATTAGCAGCAGCTTGCTGAGATGCAGCCGCACTGCCTCGAACGAAGAAGAAAAAATGGCCTGATCTAAGAAGCAGGAGGTGTTTATTGTCATGAAAATAAAGTAGAGGGAGGCGTGTGGCTGACAGTCAGTTATCTTGCCAGACGAGTCAAAGGCATTTTTGTCCTTTTTTGTTTGTTTGTTTTGCCTTTGATGATTTACTTTGATTATGTTTTGGCAAGGAAGGCGCGAAAGCAAGAATTCTGCTTTTCTCTTTCTATGTGTGATAATAAGTAGCTTTACATGGCATGTTCAGGCAGC
Organism: Clupea harengus; assembly: GCF_900700415.2. Classification (NCBI taxonomy): domain Eukaryota; kingdom Metazoa; phylum Chordata; class Actinopteri; order Clupeiformes; family Clupeidae; genus Clupea; species Clupea harengus. Next base: position 18,204,641 of record NC_045153.1, on the reverse strand, counting down.
TCTGAGCTCCTGATTGTCAGAGACAGAGTGGTCATAGTGTCACTGTGCTGGGTCATTCGGGCATGGTAGCCTCTTTAAATATCTCTGTCTTAATTGCTCCCAATCCTATCCTTTCCTCAAAGACATGTGGAACAAAAAGCATTTTAGAGAAGAAAACCACTGTGTTTGGAGAGTGTGTGTGTGTGTGTGTGTGTGTGTGTGTGTGTGTGTGTGTGTGTGTGTGTGTGTGTGTGTGTGTGTGTGTGTGTGTGTGTGTGTGTGTGTGTGTGTGTCTGAATGAGAATGTGAATATGTCTGTGTGTATCATCATAGCCTTGGTTAAATCCAACCACACTCCCATACCAGTCTGACCAACTCCACCCCTGTTGTGGGAGTCCGACGGCCAGGGTGTCTCGGCCGGTTCAATATGCTGTACTCTCCCATCAATCATACTTTGTAAGCCTTTAAAATTGTAAGCCTTCCCATCAAACATACTTTGTAAGCCTTTAAAATTGTTTCACTACCCTCAGTGGCACAAATATAGTGGTCCTATTTCCACTGTAGAGATGATTAAAGTTTAAAAGTGCTGCATGTTTATATTCAGTGCTACCTTTGTTAGGTAACATTTACATTTACATTACATTTACATTTAGTCATTTAGCAGACGCTTTTATCCAAAGCGACTTACATATGTGCGACTTACAATGTATACACAATTTTTACATTTACACTGATGGCACACTGATGGCACACTGCACATCAGGAGCAATTCGGGGTTCAGTGCCTTGCTCAAGGACACTTCGACAGGGAATCGAACTAGCAACCCTCTGATTACTAAACGACTTCTTTACCTCCTGTACCACTGCCGCCCTAACACTTAACCTACACTCACCGCACCTTATTTTAGCTCTCAGTGGGGAACTCTGCAGCTGGATGGATAAGCATCATCGTCCTTTGCGTTTCGGGGAAGTGTGCCGTGAAATTTGCAGTCTTGAAATATTTAAATTGCGGATGACTCACTAACTTACTCTCCTCTAATACTGTAATATTCAAAGCTTTCGTGAGCCGAGAGAAAGCTAACTTTATCTCCTGCGCTCTCCTCCATTCAACCCTGTTACTTTGTGTGTCGCGGTGCGCACCATATGGAGGAGCCATCTGACTTTAACATGTGTAGCAATTTGTTGTCGGAAAACACTCTCGAAGGGTACACTATTTGGAACGGGGCCCAAAAAACATATCTCCGTCTTTAGACTGTAACGTACACTGGCAGCCTCGGCTCTGGACACATGTCCCGAGTCTTCGCCTTTGCGGCTTGTACGAGCTGGAGCTCACTCACCCAACCCGTGGGCACCAACACCAAAAATAATAACCGCCTCCAATGGCGTCTTGTGTATCTGTGAAGCCAGGCATGTCTATTCTAGGGTCAGGCCACATTGGGAAATGATTTGCTGTGTTTACGTTGCAGAACACCACCTATGGCCCCATAGAGACACATAAACAGCATCGGGTCCCTCTCAGCCTGAATGACATGGGGGGAAGGGAAGTTAGTGGTGGTATTATAGTCGGTGAGTTTTGCTCGCTTCACATGGCAGACCCACTAAGGACACTCAAAATTCACAATCAGCTCTGGGCTCTTCATAGTGTCAGTTGATATTCCCAAGGGCTCTGTTTTGATGGTCTCCATAATAGATTAGGGCAAACAGCCCCAAACACATACATACATTTATCTGTTTAGGGAAGAATACCCATCACAGTTTCCCACTCACGAAGCAGTCATATGAGGTTATTTGTTTTGATCATGCATTTCTATTTCAACACGTGTCTTTCATATTTGTTGCCTCGGCAACGCTGCGCGCACAGGGAATGGCCTATATGAGGCTTGATGGGGTAGACTGAGGTGCAGGTCTAAGCTAATCATCTGAACTGTTCTCCAGAACATTTGCAGATTAAGCTCGGATGTGGGTCAGTGATCAAGCCAGAGTTAGAGCAGAGATAGAGAAAATGAGCGAAAGAGAATAGAAGCGAGTGAGTGGGAGAGATCGAGAAAGAGAGCGACAGACTACTGTGAGAATTAAAAGCTAATATTGAGTCTTTTAGTCACATTCCCTGACCTAAATAATTTCAGTCAGAAGTGACTTTTTGTTGGTTTTAAACTGCGCTCTCTTGTTATGTTTATAGTATTCCTGAACAAAGACCATCAGGTCATTACGGCCCCACAAGCACATTCCATTTTTCAATGATTAGTTTGTCTGGGTTAATGAGTGGATGTGGCGCTGGAGGAGGCAGACAGTCCGAACAGCTTTTTTTTCTTCTTAGCACTGGACCCAAGTAGGACATGATTCATCGGCAAGCAGCTTTGCCAAAACGACTTTATTTTAATCTCTTACCTTTTGTATTTGGGAAAGTGTGGGGGCCAAGAATCAGGCCCTCTTTATGTAACAGCTATCCACATCACCTTGTTCTACAAACAGATTAAGTGAGTCACAGCGAGAGAGCGCTGCCAACGTCCAATCATCTACCTGTATCCACTGCCTCTACAGACCCCTCTCTTGAAATATTTCAACTGTGTTCCCTCTGCCTTTTTTATTTTTTTGCAAGCCCCTTCTCTGTCCATTTGATCCATGTGTAACCGTATGTCTCCTCCCTGCAACCCTCTTCTGATAGATGTGAGTGACCAGCTGCTGGAGGTGGTGGGCCTGGAAGGAGCCATAGAGATGGGCCAGATCTACACAGGGCTGAAGAGTGCTGGCCGACGACTCGCCCAGTGTGCCAACGTCACTATGAGGTCACTATCATACGCACAACAGAATGTCACACACACACACACACACATATATATATATAAATATATACAAAAAACTCTCTCTCTCTAACACACACACACCTCACTCTTTTCGCTCAGTCACCCAGACACAAGCCTGTGCCCCTCACCCCCCCACCCCACCTCTCTCCCAGTGACACAACAATTGCCCCCTTTTCTGCTGAGCCGTGTGTCCAGTAAGCCAGACCTTTGCCCCTCTGACAAGAGCCTGCTCGTCCTGCGAGGGTCATGAGTAACGATGTTTGCCGCATGTCTGAGCACACACTGGCTGCCTCTTCAGACCTTTTTTTTTTCTTCTTCTGCACTGTTCTTTTTTTGGGGGGGGGGAAATGTAGTCATGTGGAGTCTGAGGCATTAATCAGAGGCGTTACTTCAAATGTTTGCCCTGCCTGTTAGCCGTCACGCTCCGTTAGCTTTTCATAATGACCTTAAGACTTTTTTGGGCTGAAGACTTGAGGGGGTTTTGATGATTTGCTCTAAGCTCACCTGTATGCCGGTGTCGAGTGAAGCCAGCACCCAAATGCCTATGTTTTTACAAACACTCATATTAAAAGGGGCTTTAATGTCTGCCGTTCTCCAATAGTGTGTTTTGTTTGCTCAGAGTTGCTTGGCTGAAGGGTTTGAACTAACTTTGAGACTGAGGGTATGTTTGTCTAGCATGGTGTGTGTGTGTGAGAGAGAGAGAGAGAGAGACAGTGAGAAAAAGAGAGAGAGAGAAAATGTGTGTCTTTGTGTGTCTGTGTCTGTCTGTCTGTTTGTGCTTGAATGCGGGGGGAAGGGGGCCTGGGTGTGCGTGTGTGTGTGTGTGTGTGTGTGTGTGTGTGTGTGTGTATACATATGTGTGTGTGTGAGAGCATATATGTGTGTTTAGAGAGCGAGGAGCCCTGTCTGGGAACGGGACTCGTGGGAAACAAAGGTAGCTCTGTTCACCCTGGGCCCGTCCTGGGACACAGTGTGTGAAGGGGTGCCTCCAATGTTACTCCACTGTGTGCAAAACTGTGACCTACCCCCCTAACCCAACTCTGCCTCTCTCCAAACAGAACGTCGCGGCTGCTCCCCATGCAGATAGATGGCGAGCCCTGGATGCAGCCCCCGTGCACGGTCAGCGTTCCACATCTTCTCTCGCTCTCTCAACACCTACCAATACACATTATTCAACATTTACTGACTTTAGACGATGCTCTTCATCAAGGTGGCTTACAGTAGAGGGCAGTTATACATATGATCAGTCTGGGTGCTGCCTGGGTATCAAATCCATAACCTCAGCACCTTGATTTACCAAATGTCGTACAATACAATGACAATAAAGGCTTTTCTATTCTATTCTATTTTCTTTACCAGTCCAGAAATAGAAAACATCCTACAAAACATCCAACCTCTACTAATGTATTTATTTATCTTAGTTGACCAGTGGTCATGACCCAAAAGGGACTGAATAATTGAGATCGGTGTTTTACTGTCTTTTATTTATCGCCAGGACACGACCATTAAGCCATCTGCTGAACCACAGACAGGAAGCACAAGGCTCTGTTGTTCAGCAGACCCACAGCATGTAATAGATTATGAAATAAATCTAATAAAACCGTAGCCCTTCTCATTTCTCTTTTCTGTGCCTCTCCGCTTTCTTTCTCCCTCTCTCTCTCTCTCTCTTTCTCTCTCTCTCTCTCTCTCTCTGCATTCTTTCCCACTCTATTTCTTTTACTTCAACAAGCTGTCATGACGAGAGCTTAGTTAATTTAATTACTAGTCATGTCACCCCATACCACTGCCTGATTATATCATTAGGAGAGGGCAAACGCACACAGGATTCCATCTGTGCATAGCGACAGCTATCTGATGTGTGTATATATATATATACTGTATGTGTGTGTACATATATATATATAGTGCTTTGGTGCAAATAGAATGCTTAAAGAAATGTGCTGCACGGTTGCTTCTCGTCTTTCTCGTGTTCTAAGACCTTTTAACACCAGAGAGATAAAGATAGATTATATAGGTTATTCCAGGATTCAAGGTCAGCTCACTATTTCATGAATGGAAGCATGGCGGGTCTTGTTCAAAATGATCTCCCTAACTCTTGCATTTGTAAATATTAGGCAATGTTAATTATTTCATTAGTATCAGTAGACTTGACTGAAGGCCCATCTCAGGTTCATAAGAAGACCTTGCAAGTTTGCGTTTTGTTGCTTTCTGTTGACGTTTCTCCATTTGTTTCTCTCTTTTGCTACAGATACGAATTACCCATAAAAACCAGGTCCCCATGTTGCTGGGTCCACCCCAGAAGACGCCCTTCCTCTTCTTCAAGCGGCGCAACAAGAGTCGGGATTAAAAGGGCAGACTGAAGAGCCATCGGAGGAGTCACTCATCCACACAAACTCACATATTCACACACACACACACACACACACACACACACACACACACACACACACACACACACACACACAAACACACACACTCATATACAAACATGCCTATCAATTCAATTCGCTGAACTTGTGGTGGAGGACTGGGATAAATATATCTTCATGGACAGCCTGAGTTTGAAAAGACTTGGTGTTAATCCAGAGTAGACCACAGAAGACCAACTCTTTGACCACTTGCTGTGTTTCCCTCCCAGACGTCCTGCCACTGGCCTTGTAACTGCACCCCATACACCCAGCCCCGAGCCCCATGCCCCCCTCCAACAATAGCTTGCCATGAAACTACTCAAGAGCTAAGACAGGTTCCTCACAAACTACTAAGATTGAAGACAAAACAAGTGAAGAAAGGGGGCATAAGGACAGAAAGAGCAATGAGGCAGGGACTAGAGACAAAAAGAGAGAAAAATCTTTTGCCAAAGAAGGACATAAAGTGTGGAACAGTGAAGAAGAGGAAGAAAAAACAAACTCACAAATACAAGGAACGCCACCACGGCAATGTGCAGGACTGGGGACTAGATGCGCCCTCGTGGACGTCATAGCGGGTCCAAGTTTGGCCCTAACGGGGGTGCAGAACAAGTCTCCTCTCTCCTGGAGGAGCCAAATAAATAATGAATTGGTGCACGCAAAAAGCACTCACTCCAGTGCCTCCACCAGAGCCCCCGCTACATGCTACCGCTAAAGAGATGGAGGAGCTCATTCATTATTGAGGGGCTTGTTTAGGGCGGGGTGGGGTGCAGCATCACCGTTTCCTCAAGCATCATCCGTGCATCCATCCATGGTTATCTGCCATCCATCCCCAGGCAACACGCTGGCTGGCCCAGGGGTTTCCAAAGCCAGGCTTCTTGTAAGCAGATCTTATCTGTCGCCCTCCCGCTCTGCCGTAGCAGCACGGCCCATAAATGCGCTTGAGGACGATCGCAGTCAAGGACGCTGGTGGATTCAGTGTATGGGGCCCCTCCATCATAGATCAGTGTTGACTCAGGGCTGCATTCACATTCACACAACCCAACACAAGCCATCAGAAATGTTCTGTTTTATAACCGACAGGCTTATGGCGTCGTCCATCTGTTATTAATTGCCACCAGTTTCTTAATGACTCATCGCGCATAGAAAACCGTGTTAAAATCGGCATCTGTTGTTCTGCGCCGCTCTGTGGGTTATGCGGACGCCGTTGCGATCTTACTGTGATGCATTTTATGGGCTCAAAATGAAGATAGAAAAACAAGCACTGCCTGGTCACCACTGTTTTCCTCTCAAACACATCCCTACAGGGATGTAGGATGAGGATGGATCATTACTCTGAGCCCAATCGACCAGAACACAGAACCAGAAGGCATGCTAGCCCCCCCTGGGATGGTGTTGCTTAATTTACTGTTGCACAGACAGCCTAAATTTAACCGCCTATTTCAGGGAGCATCAATCGCGTGAAACACTACTCCTAATAACAGCACTGAGAAAACATCAGCTTGCAATGTCAAGTCCACAGTCAAGAGCCGGCGAAGCCCCGGTGGTGGAAAAGGGGAGAGGCATTTGTGACCCTGGGTGGAAAATGACCTTTTTATCAGTGAAATGGGATATGAACTGCCGAACGAACTCCCAGAAGGGCAGAGTGATTAAAAAATGGTGTTTACAGAATCTGCTGTATCCATTTGATGTAGCCTTTGAAAAATATCATTGTCAACCTTCAACTGCAAGGTGTGCTATGTGTGTAGACACAGTCTCTTTTTGTATTATGAAACATATAGACATTAGTGTGCACATATATATATCTATATATATAGATATATATATGAATGTGTTTGATCTTATAACATGTAGAGCATTGTACAGTACAGTAATATACCCTGAAAGAATACAGTGTTACTTAATCTATTACCTGCCTGACACAGCCAGGCAAATGTCTATGCTAGTAGATTGGTCCCTCCAGTCCTCGTATGCATTTGGCAAAGGGTTTCATATGGGGGTGGAGGTGGCCGAGGATTTAATATTCAAGCCGCATTGTCACGCTTGAGAAGAATTGCTATGTTGTTGGGTTTTGCACTTAGAAATGGAAATAGGCTTGTATTGAGCATTTTTCCGACATTGTGATTTTCCTAACTATTATTTTTCGTCGGTGGGAAACCACACTTGGCTCTTTTGAGAGGGGGGTGGTGCAGCACTGATGTGCCGGACCCCCTGCCCCCGTTCCCTTTAAAACTTCTCTGAACCGAGGATGCTGTGTCAGGGGCCTAGAGTCAGTCAGTCCATAATGACCACTGTGGCTGTGGCGGCCCCCTCACTAAGACTTATCCCTTTGAAGACGCCACCTGAAGTGATCGGCGGCTCTGTCGGGAGTCGGCGTGGGTGACGTTACATACGTTAGTATCATAAGCAAGTGGGCCCACAGCGACGTCACATGCTTATTGTTGGGTCGTCACATTCCTAGTCACCCTCCTGTGGTGTAAAACGTAAAAGCGAGGTGGGTTCAGTGGAACGAGTGCATGTTTACAGCTACTTTTTCAGTTACCAGTTTTGAATGATTTTGAATAGTTCTGTATATATAGATATTTGTTTATATTTTACCTGAGGTTTTATCACCAACGCATGCCTGCTGAAACAAAGGAGACCAAGACGTCTGCTTGAGAAGAGACCACGCTGATTGTCGCTACCCTGTGCCCCCCCCCGCTACGCTATCCTCCCCAAAACAAACTCTGCATAGTCCTCAGTTATTTCCTTATCTCTGCTTATACACATCAATCACATCTTTTGTATTCAGTGTAATTTTTTCCATTGGTCATGCAATAGCATGTATATTGTAAAGACTGCACCCAGAGCTTGTGTTAAGTAGCCTCTTTTCGGAGAAGAGTCAATAAGCAGCCATCCGCTCAGTAACCGAATAACTGTCTAGGATATCTTTCCAACTGTCTTGTGTCCATCAGCCTCGATTTTCCGCCAACATTGTCCAGTTACATGTCGTCTCTGTCAATGTCAGTGATGGATAGCCTTAATTTACAAATATGAAAACGGCATTTTTTTGCCTTGAGACACTAGGTCACTTGCAATACATACAAAGGCCCAAAAAATGAGTAGTCGGATGTTATTTCTCTGTGTTGCAATAACCAATAGTGCTGCCATCAACACATGTATTCATTATTCAACACGCGTATTTCTACGTAAGGCTAGAGAGCTGGGAGACCAGTTAGCCATGAAAGACTTGGGTGGCCGAGCTCATTGGTTCTCCTCTAATCATAAAGTTGTCATATGTGTGTGTGTGTGTGTGCAGAATATGTGCTGCACCACATTCCATTTTGCTTACTGTAGACATCTCTGTGTTGTTTCTACTTGTTAATAATAACAATGCAATGGTATCAGTGTGTGAGCCATGCTGCTTTTTTGAGAGCCCGTCAAGTACAGCAACTTCCCATGTTTAAAACATTGCGCCAACTACCACACAATCAGGTCAGTCTGATCACATTATCCTTTTCTCTCACCCTTGCCACACATCTATCTTACCATGTAACTGTTTTGCAGAACAAAGTTGGTCCAAAACCGCTACAAAAAGCAGATTGGTGTTATCCAAACAGTTATGCAGCCATAAGCCCAGCTCTCCCAAAGCAAACTGTTACATTCCCAATCTCTGACCACTGTTTTGCCCTTGGCTTGGTGTCCCTTACAGAAGCAGCATGGTAGCCTAGTGTAGCAGCTCACCTATTTTTCTTAGTTGGGGCAGATAAACAGTATTGAGTGTCGAGCGCTGACAAATACATTTAGGGCCTATATCATCCTCCCCAGTCCCGAGTGTGATGTTCTACATGTATGCATAAGCCTCTGTCCTTTTCTCACCACTAGGGTAAGTGTGGTGTATCCATCTGTGTAAGCAGCGAGGGTCAAGGACAAAGCACCAGCCCTCTGGTCTGCCTGTGAGGGGGGAGTGGTGATGGTGGGGGTGAGGTTGGGGGGGGGGGGTTAGACCCCTCGTCCTCTTCCTGACTCCTCTGCTGCCTGTAAGCTGTTGGCATCTATTTTGATGGGCAAAACAAATATATTATTGAATAAAAAGGAGAGGTTCGGAACTGATTCTGCCTGGTGCTGTTCATTTTGGGAAGGTCTGCGGGAATGTCCTCTATTGTCCATGAGGGACACACAGACACACACACAAATGCACACACGTACACACACACACACACACGTACACACACAGGCATACACAACAATGCTTCTGTCTGTTACTTACACTGATTTGTTTTAAATTGAATCTCACCATAGAGGGCTTTTATGTTGATGATAAAGACCTCTCGCTGGGAATAGTCCTGGCTTTTAGCACCATGCACACATGACTTGCACACCAAGATGGAGGCCTCTTTGGATTCATGTCAACATAGGGGCTTTTTGCCAAAGTCACTCATGTCATTCGCCTCCCCATAAACAGTACAGGATTCTGAGACGGCAACACTGTTTAGTACGGTGGAAAGAGTTCAGCTGTGACCATTTACAAATGGCATTGACACAGACACAAATACACAATGATTCACCCCTCACCGTTGCAACACCTACAGCACATTTGTATTTGGCTGAAGTTACGTAACAGACATGGAAATCAATTCAATGTATGTAATCAGACATGTTTTACTTTGTGACAAAAAATATAGCATGGAATAATGAGAATAAACTATGACTATATACAGTAGATTTAGTTTTTTCTTTCATTTTTTTTTACCTAAGAACATGTCTTACAAAACTAGAATGGGGGTTAACTGGTGAATACTTTGAACCACCTTCATGATACTGATTAACAGGACAGCTAGAACAGAGTGTGAGTGAAGTGGAATGGTGTCAGACCAGTGACGAAGCATTAAGACAGGCTCGACACACATCATCTGATGTAGCTCAGACTGGTACACATTTTCCAGTGATGTTTTCACTCCACTTCTCCGGCTCTCTGGTGGTGCAGGGACCACTTCCTGCATGCATAATGTATTGCCAAACAGTGTCCTTGATGATTGTTTTGGGATAAAGTTGGTCTTCTCTGTTGAAACACCATTACTGGAAACACAGTCTCAATTCATGTATCAAGCAACAGCCATTTCATGTCAGGTGACAGCGACCCTGACCCAAACAAATTGGATATCAGATAGCACACAAGCATGCAGGTAGGAGAGACAGATTTAGTTATACAGCGCAGGTCTGAACACAAAGCACCACAAGCTAGTCGTCATGGGTTCACTGAGATAATGAGCCAGGAATTCTATCTGTGTGCTATTAATAGTTGACATGTCACATCTCGTCTCTTATTGGGTGACGACCAATAGCCCCAAGCACTGGATTCATGCTTTTTTCTCATTTTATTAATTGTTGTTGACAAAGCATTTATTCATGTCAAGCTTTCTCAGATTCTGTTATGGTTCGCTAGAAGTTGTTTTTGAACTGGGCACAGCACATGCCTCAGTGCAAATTAAAAGGAAATGCTAGTATGTAAAAGCAGTGCTTATCAGTCAGTAGTGGGGTGGGTGTGGTAATTTGTATTCACTTCAGAGACTTTCTCATGCTGTGTTCAACACTGAGAGATCCTTCAGGGTGATGTCTGTGTGTGGAGGACCGCTGGATTGGCCCATATACTTAAGTGGGAGAGGTGTCACACTGACCCACACTCTGGCACGGCGAACAAAGCTCCACAGAGCTCCTTCACCTTTCTGTGCCTTCAAAGCAGTTTCTCTTCTCCCCTTTCTGTCTATCATTTACTGGTATCCCTGAGACATTCAAACTTCCTCATCAAAGCATGGTGCAAAGTGGTAACTGTGGTTTGAAATAGTGCTGAGCATGTCTCTGCTTTATTTTCTGCTTTTCCAGTGTACCCATTATACATTCTATCCTGCCCATATCTCATATCTATTTTGTCTTATCTCACTATCTATTTTGTGTTGTATTAAGTGTTGTTCAAAGGTGACCTTAATACCATCAAAGCCTTCATATAGAAGAATGTGTTTATTTTAGCTGGGAGTTCCCACCCTTCACATCATTTGAGTTAATTTGAGATGGAAACAACACTTACTTGTATCTGTAAATAAAAATATTTACCTTAATGATAGGAGTTCAAACACTTCTCTCATCTGTAATAATGGGCCATTCAATTGAAGATGAATACAGTAGTAACATAGTGCAAATAATAGATTACTCAGTTCGGACTGAATTTCAGCCCAACAGAATGCATGTAGCCTGCGAGATAATTGTGAAGTGTGCATATGTTTCAGTTGTAGGCCTATGTAGGCTAACATTCTAGAAGCTTGAGGTTAACATTGAAACATCGATGTGTGAAATATTTAAAATATAGCTTAATTTAAAATCCTTATTTAAGGTAATAGATGGAAATCTAGCTTCTTGGCTGATTGCCAGATTAGATATACAGCAGCCTATGTGTTTAACCATACTGTTTTGTAGTCTAACAGAGTGATGCCTTTAGGACAATTTGTTCTTTGAAGTTGCATCATAAACCACTGACTCTGGCTAATGCGCACTGCTTTAAGTGTCTACATTTTTTGTCTAAAAACATCTCAGCCTAGTGTACTATGTGGATGTAATTTACACAAAAGACCAAGATAACTTCACAATCGTCCTTTTTAAACCACAAAGATAAAAGCACCGTGGTTTTAATTCGTCTGTCGTCAGCTCCTCAAGAGCGTACAATTTTCAGTCTGAGAAGCCAACAAACTAGACTGGACGCAGCAACACACTCCCCGACACAGTTCCTAGTTTAGCTGACCAGGTCTCTGCCTGGCCCTTTAAGAAAATCTTGTGGTGAGGGATTGAAAAAAAAAAATCTCGAATGCGATTCTGAATGAAACCCAGTCATTCATAAAAATAGGTCCGACCCACGCTGCAATTGGTCGATGAGCACATCATGAATATTTCATCTGTTCAAGAATCCCTATTGGCTGTTGACATGAACGACAACAAGTCAGGACCAATGAGCTTACAGTCCAATGTGCTTGTCGAGCCCCAGGGAAAACCAGCCATTCCATTTACAAACCCTCATTCAAGTTTTGTGAGGCGAACAGTGCGCATCTATCCATCGCAGAATAGCAACCTCGGAAATTCTGTGGAATTTATTGAGATTTTTTTCAACGTTACAGAGGTGTCTACGAAAATTACTGGGTGAGTATTACGTAAAGCTTACTATGCACAATGGATATGGCACAGGTTAAATGCATACCACTGCGACACTTGTTAAGTTAAACGCCGATTTGCAACTGCAAATCCTGCTATCAAGCGCTCAGGGCGACGGAGAACGCCATTTTCTCTGAGGGAGATTTTACTTAGCGGCAGGCAACCATTTTCTGTAGTATCCACGCTCTAAATGCTCGTTGTTGCACAAATTATATAGATATGTCGTCATCTGTGTGTGCGTATTGTAGCTGTATTATCTGTGGAGGACTGTCGAGCTTTGACTTTGTGGTTTTTATGAATGGGGAGGTGAGATTGTCCTGACCACCCCCCTCCTTTCCAGTTCCTCACGGATCGAGTTTCACTTCATTGAGAAAAACAAGGGGCCGTGGGAGGGGGGGGAGGCGAGGGATGGGGTAACGTGTTGCCCCCTCCAAATGAAGGCTGTGTTAGTTCTCTTTGATGTGCTGCTCAAATTGCATTTATTTCACAAAATTGAATTTGGACCATGATTCGGTTGCCTTTGGATGTCAGTGGAGAATTCATGCAAAACTTTGTCACACAGTCTATGACTTGGAGGTGTTTCTGCGTTAGTTGCTTAGTTATTGAACCCCAGATTAGAAATATTGTGGTTGCTCGGACCATCTGTTCCTCATCTGGAACTTGAGAGAGTTGGCTGTGTTGTATCTGTTGTCAGATACTATGTGATGGGTTATTCATTATCATGGGGTATTATGATCGCCTACTGACTTTTTTTATGCATCTTCCTAATTCTGTCTATCATGCATTGTTACCTCAAACTACACTATCAAATGAATTCCAATGTAAAGCCATGTATCCTACAGATACCAATATAATTTACAAAGCTCTTTTTTTAAATCGTCAAAAAAAAGCGTTACGACATTGTATATTTTTAGCTGATTAACCATTTCGTGGCACGTCAAAGTAACGAGATCATGTGCCTACGATGTTTTGAAAAATGCTGAAAAAGTTCTAAGTTGCCTAACTTGCTCATTCTGTCTCTTCAGCATTATGTAGTCTGTTAGCGATGGTGGGTGAAAGTGACTTATATTATGTGTTCTACTGGTTTACAAACATGTCCGTGTAATAACAGGCTAGCTCTGTTTTATTCGTCATCTATTAAGATAACTGATCAACCAGCGTGACTCACACTGGCAGCCTTGAGAGGGGCGATCATCCATGTGGAAGACCATGCTGCTCTATTTTATCTTACGGTCTTTTCAGCGCTACAAACCTTAAAGTGTGCCTGTGGTTATGTGTGCGCACTCAAGTGTCTCTCTATACCATACCCCAAAGCACAGATGCTGATACATTCATATTTGAATGGTGACACAACAATGTTTAGCCTCTGTGGAGCTGTAATTAAAGCCACGGTCATGCACGTTTGTTCTGGTGTTGTGTGGTCTAAAACTAGCTTTGGGTGGCCCATGGATGTGTCCTTTAGATATTCTTCAGTGCAGTTCCGACTTCAGTGGTTTTCTATGATTCTGCTTGATCGCAAGGACAGATGTTTGGCTCTGCTTATATAAGGTTTACATCCCTCATATGACCACACATAGTACTTACAATTCAGAGGGCATAATCCACACCAGCATGGTTGAGGATGGTGGCTGTGGAAATGCTCAACAAAGAGGTATTGGATGAATAGACCATCATAGTCTGAAGGTTAGGTGATCTTGTCTGCAATATTTCTTGTTTTAGGCGTATTTTCCCTTAACTTTATCTTTTGGCTTCTCTTTCAGAGAGAAAGAGTGCTTCTGGGGCACCCTTACATTATCGCTTTAGGCGAAGACCCTTCGCTGGAAATCCTGTGAAGACCAAGATAACATGGACGGATTTTATGACCAGCAAGTCCCATTTATGGTCCCACCCAGTGTAAGTAGCACTGCTTGCTGTGCCATCAGATAGAATTAAGTGACTGTCAGTGTCTGTGTGTTTGCTTTTCATGGTGGTTTTAGTCCAACAAGTTGGCTTGCTGTGTGATGTGAAACATGCGCATCACACAGTGACTTGGATTCATCACATGGGTGTCTGACTATCAATCTGACGACAGTGTTGTCTTCACTACAGAAATCGTCCCATGCAGAGGAACCATACACCAAACCAGCCAACGACAGGAAAAGGAAAATTGTGGATGCAGAACTCGCTCAGGACACAGAAGGTAATTTCACGTTGGGTTCTTGTCGAGTGTTTTCCTAATCCATCCAAGACTCAGTGGATATGCAATGCTGGCTCTAAATTTAGCATCAGTCATATTTTGCAACTAACATTAACAGCAACTCATGTGTGTTTTTTTTTTATTCAAATCAAAATACTGAATATCATTGTCAGGAGATTTTTTTGTGAAGAATGTGCCTGAAGTGTTCTTTGAACCTTTCACTTTAGATCTCTTCCAGGACTTGAGCCAGCTACAGGAGATCTGGATTGCTGAAGGTGAGAAATATTTGAAAGTGTCCCAGAAATACTTTGGGGTTGAGCTAAGAGGAATTATCATGTGTTTGTCACATGAGTCAATATGATCATTTTTTTTTGTGGGAATGTCGCTTGTTTTTGTTTTACCTCTTGGGTTTACTTTTTGTGTGTCGTTGCCAAATTTACATTTATATTTGGACTTTTTGGGCAATGTTTCCATCAGGTTTTGGTGTTTTCAAAGACAAGCAACAAATAATCTGAGATCTAGAAAGATATGGTAAAAATTGTAGTTCAGACTGTAGTATCTTTTGATGGAACAATCGGCAACAGTCCTAGCTGGTCATGAATGGCACTTAGCTATTCTTCCATACATATTTTATAAATGTCAGTCCTGCTTCTAACGCCAGTTATCTTTCCTGTCTTGACTTTAGTCACAGCCATAAGGAGGAATTAACACACATCAGTTACAGGAACGTCAACTGTATGGCTTGATTTTATTATTTTGATAATTAACTCTCGCCCACTCTGTCTATGTCTCCACAGCCCAGGTGCCTGATGACGAGCAGTTTGTCCCAGATTTCCAGTCAGATAGCTGTGAGTACCTGAGATTTCATTATTCATTATTCATGCTCTCTCCAGTTGTGTGCTTTGGGTAGTGTCCAGGTAGGGGTGATATGGACAACAGTAACTCGGCTCTCAAACAAAAAATCCATTTATTATTCATAGAGCACTTCAAGCTCTATTCAGTTCTGTGGAGACAATGGATGCCAAGGAATTCGATCACTGGCTTGCAATGGAGACTTTGAGCAGGTTTCATTCCAGAGCTTGAAGCCATTTAATTGATGAAGGTCTCTACAACTTGACCTGGTATTGCTGGTGAATACTTCATTACTGGCCTAACTAGACCGCACCAGCACTAGAAAATACAGTTTGAGCTTTGTGCCCCCCCTCTTCTCAGAGAAAGTTATTCCCCTCACCTGCAGCTGACATTTCGGGTTTTTTTCCCCCCTCTCGCTTTCTCTTTTTTAAGTTTAATCAGGCGATTGGTATCGAGCATCACATGAGCCAAGCTCATAATCTGATTTCACACTCTCATGCACTCTGTCCAGCCTCTAGAATGGGCCGGATTCCAGAGGGCGGGGGGGGGGGGATTGCTGGAGGGAAGGACTCCCCGGCGCATAGCAGCTTTTGGCCAGTGCATCCCAGGCCCTCTAAAACAATAATACCCAGTCAGAGTTTTGTTCAGTAGTCTGTGTATATTCAAGCGACTTTCGCTCTTGTGCCTGTTTTGCCTTTTATGCTTTCAAAAGCTTTATTCTGAAGTTGAGTGCGAGGGCGTGGTGCCTGGCCGCTGGCCATGTCTCTTTTCAACTGGCTACAGTAGCCACTGTGGTCAACATGACCTCAAGGCTATTGAAATAAATGGCTGAAAATGTGTGTTTGTTTCTGAGCGATAGTGATGGTCAGCCCGTCACAGCTCGCTGTGGTTTGGCTCATGGCCAGTTTTATATATTTTTTTCAGTCGCGCTACTTAACTGCACTGTATGCCCCAAACTCAACCCCAGACTTTTTAAAAAAAAAATTTTTGTTAAACTCTGCTTTGGTCACATGGTATCCCATGCTGGTGCAATATCCCTCTCTTTGCCACAACTGGAGGAAATGTAATATCTCCTGCCCTGTGTCCCTCCAATCAACAGCTCCCAATTCTGGCTGGAGCCATCGTCCAGATCTCGTACCCTGCTCCGTACACGCTTGCGGCCTCATGTGCCCATTGTTTGCTCCGGGCCGCCGAGGCACGGTGCTTGGTGATTTATTTGGCTCTTGTTGCACTGCACCGTAGGATTCGGTTTCACTGGTCCATTATGTGGCGCCGGAAATGGGAGCTGACGCGTAGACCCAGCAGCTAATGGTTACAGTGCGGGGAGGGAAAATCATTCAGAATCATTGAATTACAGACACACTGATTCATGAGTATTGACCTGGACAGTGATGGAAATCTGCAGGGAGGGCTTTGATTGCTCGTGCTGTCTGGTATTGTGATACTGATGGGTCGGTGGGGGTGGATGGAGCTTTTATGCCCCTGCTATTGGCCTTGTTAGCCCATGAAAGAAAGTCATTAAACTGTCTGAGTCGAAGACAACATCCGTTTGTGAGGGAGAAAGAGAGGTGGGGTGGGGAAAAATAAGCAAGGGACACTTTGTTTGATGTGTTGTCAGATGAGGCGATGCACTTCACATCTCATCTATCTCTCTCTCTCTCTCTCTCTCTCCCCATCCCTCCCTCTCTCCAGTGATGTTCCATGGCCCGCCACCAACCAAGATTAAGCGGGAATTGAGTCCCTCCAAAGAGCTCTCCCCTTGTAGCCAGGACTGCAGTCCCATGCCCTACGGAGAGAAGTGCCTTTACAGCTACAGGTATACATCATCGTTAATAGCTCAGATTAGACAACTTTGTTGTCATTGTGCAGAGTACAAGTACAAAGCCAATGAAAGGCAGTATGCATACTAATGATAATGCCCCTTTCAAATATGTATGCTGAAAGGACCTCTGCTAACCTCTGTGTGTATGATGTTGTGTGTGATGCAGTGCCTATGAGAGGAAGCCTACGGCCGGGTTCAGACCCCTGACTCCTCCCTCGACGCCCGTGTCTCCGTGCGGCTCCAGCAACACCCCCCTGGGCTCCAGCTCCATACATGACCCCACACCGCCCCCGCTGGTGCAGGGCCCCACCACGCTAGCACAGCGCCCCCTGCAGCAAGGTCAGCCAGCCTCTGCCAGCGCCACCCCTGGCCTCAGCCAGAGGGCGCTGCCCCTTCACAGCCAGAGCCCGCCGTTCGCCGTGCCCTGCCCGCCACTGAACCATGAGACCCCCTTCAGTCCAGAGCACAGGTGAGGAGAAATCGCCATGATGTACAGCACCATAACAAGTCCTCTTATGTCCTACACACACACAATATTACTATGCGTGTACACATGTATATTTCAGGCTCATAGCTTGAGTATTTGCTTCCTCAGAATCTCTAAACCAACATGTGTAGGTGATCTGAGACTGAAGCACATATATATGAGTTAATCCCAGAGTCTCTGCGACCACGGTGTAGGATTTCAGTTTAGTGGTAAGGCTCGGGTATTGCTGACCCTGAGTTGATCCGTACCGTCTTAATGCAGGGTAGGAGAGGGATGTTTATATAAGGCAGGTGACCTTTCAGTTATGCTGACTTCATGAATGGAAACTATTTGTTGGCACTCATGATGAGTTGGGGGGGGGGGGGGGGGCTGGCTGGCTGGCTGGCTGGCTGGCTTACTCGGATGTTGTTGTGCCTTGATGCCATGTGAGCCCACTGCTGCAGGGTAGGGCTGGGTGGATAGGGATGGGCGTTGAGTGGGGTGATTGGGGTCGTGGTTGGAGCTCTCTTAACTTGACCACCGTGGGAACAGACTGCCTGGCATACTGCCGTGCCACCTTCAGCCAAGGGATGCTTCTAAATTAACTTTCTTCTTCCCTTTGGATCTTTCCCTGTAGGTTCCAAAGACAGCTGTCAGAACCCTGCCTACCATTCCCGCCCTCCGAGACCCAAGGTCGGCCACCCTTCATGCCCCAGGCTCAAAGCACTTCACCTCGTGACAGGAGGCCTCCATACCATCGCCAAATGTCCGAGCCCCTAGTCCCAGTTCCCCCCCAGGGCTTCAAACAGGAGATGATGGACCCCCACTACACTGAACAAGGGGTTCCCAACATGGGTCCTTCTCCTGCGGCCTTCCACCCTATGGCCATCAAGCAGGAGCCCAGGGACTTCTGTTTTGATTCTGGTAAGAGGATAATTTCTCAAATAGCAATGGTTTTACTTGTGAAGTGGTTGTATATAATAAAACGATAGATAAAATACTGAACCACGAAAAGGAAGAAGCCATGAACTGTAACGAAAGCCAGAACAACTCCCAAATCTAAGTCTTTTCGTAAGAAGAGAGGCATCACACAGGCCGTTTCAGCACACCGCCCCAGCACACAGGGTTTCATTGTAGGCCCAGCCAGTTGCGTGCGGTTCCTGAGAGAGCACGATGTGCAGATGGTGTGTGAGCAGTCGGGCCGAAGGGTGTGGAATGTGCTGTGTGGCTTGGCACTTGCCTGTGAGTTTTAGCACCGATCAGCAAGACCCAGAGATGCAACAAGGCGGTGGCCATGGACACCCGTTTTCTTGTTTTTTTTTTTTTTTTTTCCAGCTTTTCAGCGTAGAACTAGATCAGAAAGCCACAATTTAGATAAGAATCATACAGATTAAATTAGAGCCTTTGAGGGTGTGCCAAAAAAGAAGTGTATATCGAACCATTAATGAAATATATTCACTTCATCTGATTTCATGAAAACCTGATATTATGCAGACATGACTCACTAGGCAAATCAGTCAAGTTGTATATTTTTCTCATCAGTACTGGCCAGCCTCCTTCAACTACTGTGCACAAGACCCCAAACCTCACAAATGTAAATGCCACTATGCCTTATCTAAAATACTGACAAACTGTGTGCTGTCTTTTCTTATCCATATGTCACAAACTTGAACACCACCCCTCCACTTCCTCCTGGCTTTATTCTTCGTAAGGCCAGTGATGTAATATTAAATCCTCTTAACCCACGCCTATAAACATACGCATCAGCATAAAGGGCTTTAGCTGCCCAGAGGGTCTCATGCTACTGCTGGGTATTTATTTCCTATCTGCAGATTAAGTGATATACCGTTTTTAGACGGGGAGATGTTTGACGCTTTACAGTAGCATAGCAGTCAGACGGAACCAAAGGGTGTGGCAGCGCTGTTGCCTTGGCAAAGGATGTCCTACAGAGACAGGGCAAGGAACAAAGATAACTTAATTGTAGTGATTCGATATCTGGCCACAGTGGCTAATTCTATTTGCTGTCTCAATGAGACGTGTCACTGAGGTTGTGCGTCGTTTGCGTGCATTGATCCTCGGCTTAGCCCGTGCTACCAGATGTGTTGGCTGGGGATGTTTACAGTCCAGCTGTTGCCGCGGCGATGTTATGCAAGTGCCTTCATCCAGTCGTCAGTGGCCAGTATAGCTCGCTTTTGTGAAAACTGGACCTACTGTCCAACTCCAAAGAGCAAACTTGTTACACTTGTTATATTAATGCATGTCCATGTTTTTCATGACGTTAGCGTACCGGTTTTTTTTTTACAACCGAAGATAAAATAAGACATTTTTAACTGAAGGTGTTGATTTTTATACATAGTGCAGATGAACTGAAACATTCAGACTGTTGAGCGATGTTTGTAAACATTTGAGTAACCACTTTCTTTTTGTTGTTGTTACAGAAGTGCCTAACTGCCAGTCGTCTTTTGGGAGGGCCTCAAGCTTCTACCAAAACCAAGAAAGTAAGCGTCTTCGTATTTCAGTAGAAGGAACACAAATATTGTGCACTAGTCTTGTTGTCATGGATGATGGGAGATAATTGCATCATTGCATACAGCCCTGTATACCACTTCCCAGATACTCCTGGGGATCTGCTAATTGGGCAAGGGATCTGAATGGCAACTAATAATTTTCTCGTTTCCTTTTGCTTTTCCATTACAGGCTTTGTTTTCGACAGAGAGCCCCACCTGTATTACGATGATGCCTGTGTCGTTCCAGAGAGGCTAGATGGTAAGTAGTAAAAATTGGAGACCGGTGCCTTTTACATAAGACATGTGTAGAACCAGTTTAAAGATGCTGCAAGTAATACTACTCAAAATAAAAATAAAAGCCTAATCATTTTTCCATCTGGTAATTCCTATTCAGTTACCCCAGCTACATTTATAGTACCCTTCACTCACTCGCTCTCTTGCCCTTTGTGTGTGACCACAGGAAAGGTGAAACAGGAGCCCACAGTGTACCGCGACGGTCCCCCGTACCAACGCAGAGGCTCCTTACAGCTTTGGCAGTTTCTGGTCACTCTGCTCGACGACCCAGCAAACGGTCACTTCATCGCCTGGACAGGGCGAGGCATGGAGTTCAAGCTCATTGAGCCAGAAGAGGTAGGTTGCCGGTCTTTTTCCAGTTGGTTTTCACAGGAATCACCTCCACTCTCTAACTGAGGAATATCTGAGAGGCTAACATCTTTGACACGTGTCCTGATTTCTCTATTTCAGGTGGCACGGCGTTGGGGCATCCAGAAAAACAGACCAGCAATGAACTACGACAAGCTGAGCCGGTCTCTGCGTTACTACTACGAGAAAGGAATCATGCAGAAGGTAAAAACACATTTCCTCATAAGCCCCCCTGCTGAACATGTTCTTGAGTTGCTGATAACGACCGAGTGCATTAGCCCAGCCTGACAGCTGTGTTTGTTTTTCTTCCTTTGGTCTCCTAGGTTGCCGGTGAGAGGTACGTGTACAAGTTTGTGTGCGACCCCGAGGCGCTCTTCTCCATGGCCTTCCCCGACAATCAGAGGCCCACCCTGAAGGCTGACCCAGACAGTCTCCCAGGAATGGATGACGACACCCTGCCCCTGACCCACTACAACGAGGGCACACCCTACATCGTGGACGGAGGGGAGCAGTGTGTAACGGGCATGCCCTACCCCGAGAGTTACGCGTACTGACCACTCCCAAAAATATATATATATATATGAAAACAATCTTATCCCAAAGCCCGGACTGCAGTGCAGACTGGATTCACTCATCTGATTCACAGTTCCTTGACCCCTGCTGGCCTGTTGCCCTCTCTGCAATGAGCTTTCAGCCCCCTTGCTCACCCCTGTTCCGGAGAAATCTCAAAAGGTGTTTTTTGAGGAAACCTGCAAATTCAGTTTTTTCTTCCTCTGGCATCAACCAGTGGGAAAGGGGCCCCCCGACGGGTGACGGACGAACTGGCATTCCAGTTGCACCAATCACCTGTCAGTATAGTGAGGTGTGTGTTGCTGTGGAGATGAGGAGGACTGGCCAAGTGGACTGGCCAAATAGTGGTGAAGAACTGACAGATCTCTTTGTAGACTGCAAGAAGTGTAGCAATTCTGTTTTGACAATCTGCCTTTTTTTCTTTTCTTTTTTTACGACGAATAACTTTTGTTCTGTCATCTAAAAGAAGATAGAAGTACAGTGATATGGTTACCTATTAGGTCCCTAGTAAACACTGTTACTTTAAAATCCTGAAAATATATTAAGAGAAAAGGGCTTCATATTGCAAAAACACCTAAAGAATACACCTGTTAACCGAATGGCTTGTTTAGACAGCTGTTTTTTTTGTATAACAACCCTTTTAGTTGGAAAAATTAGACTTTAGGCTAAAGCCTGCTGTAGGTACAATCAGATTTTCTGTATTTTGTTGTTGTATTGTTCTGCTCATTGAAGTTTTTTTTTTTTTTTTTTAGTGTCGTGGTTTTGTTTTCTCACTACTAAGCATTGGCTGTCTCTCTTTTAATCCATACAAGCTTTTAAAATGTTGCGTAAAATTCTCTACAGGACTGTTAGCCCATCGTTTCTGAAGTCATCCAATGTTTGTTTCAATCATTCTTGACATACGTTGCCATGCATATCTGCTTAATCCGACACCATTCAGTGACCTGAATGTTCCACAATAAGATGACATTAATGCACAAATGTTTTAAGAAAAGCTCCATTTGTAGTCTCTTATTTATTTCAGGCATAGATCTCCCCGACGTTGCACAACAATGGTA
This sequence comes from Clupea harengus, assembly GCF_900700415.2. NCBI lineage: Eukaryota > Metazoa > Chordata > Actinopteri > Clupeiformes > Clupeidae > Clupea > Clupea harengus. Next base: position 18,182,185 of record NC_045153.1, on the reverse strand, counting down.
GCAGCGTCAAGGACTTTGCATGCAATGAGGTGGTATACACCCCCACCCAACCCCTCCACTCAGATTTACTATAGACCACAGCTTCTTCTGCATGGTGTATTTAACACGCAACTGTCCACTGACATATCGTTTTGTGCTGGACAAAGAAGAATTTGTGACGTTCTCTGCATTTTTTTTTTTTTTTTTTAGTTTTCTTTTTTTCTTTTTGGGGTGGGAAAGAAAAAAAATTATATATAAATATATTTTTGCAAAACTCTGCATCTGTTTTGATTTCTTGTATACGCTGTATAGTACTGCCTAAAAAAAAAAAAAACTATTTAAAAAAAAATAATAATAATAATAATTAAAGAAACCCACCATGTTATCTTTTGAATCGAGTCCCTGTGATGCGACTGCAGATATTAAAGAAAGGACACACTTTTCTCTTGGTGGCGTAGGGAACAGTGCCTTGATTGGAGATGTGCAGCTTGTATACTAACAGTAGTCTTGCTGGTGTTGGACGGAGTTGCATTGCTCTCAACTCGAACCACACAAAGGGTTGTCTGCATCTGTATAGGCTTCACCCTTTTCCCTTCACAATGTGTACCTTTACACTGCTGAGTTTGTCTGTAAGGGGTACAATAAACTGTCGTTTCTGCTTCAGCTCCAGTGGTGTGTAGCTTCGTTTCTTTTTCACCCTCCAGTCTGTCAGCTGATGTGTTGAGGTAAGGAGTGCACTGCACTAAACCTGAGCAAATCAGTTACTGGTGCCTATGAGGCCTTTCATACGTGTTTAGTTAAAAGTTAAATGACTCAGGAGTTCGGTCGACATGGAGAGAATATCTATAGCACGTTCCTTAGCACTGTGAAAAATGGGGGTTAGCCTCTGCAATCATGCTGTCAATTGTGTGGTGTGTTGTTATTTGCATTGATTTAAAAAAAGAAAATCACAATTTCTCATGACCATCCAAACAAATGAGCTTACAGCTATGGGCATTAAGTATTTTAACTTGCATGATCATCACATAAATACCTATTGGTTATGATATATTTCTGTATGTAGCAAACCTGCTGACCTGATGTATACCAGGTTTAATGAAAACTATAAAGATCGCACAATTGAAGGGGTTTTTCCATCCATATGGGCCACATATTAAAGAATTATTATTACCTTGAGAATTTGCCCTAACAGCTGTCTTTGATACCAGTGTCTAGGTGATGCATTTTAAATAGTTGTAGGTGCACTTTGGTCTAGTAATATGTATCTTGCATAAACCAAAAATAAGAGCATTTTAACTCTATTTATTTAATTGAAATACTAAACAGAAGCGAATCTCCATTCAAAATGGTTAAAATGGTCATATAACCAAACATGATACAAAACTTTTGGCAAACATGTGCTCTTAAAATAACTTCCAAGTTGTTTGGAAACATTGTAACAAAAACAAATGAAAATCGCTGATCATATTCTACCTGCAGACACCTTTGCACTATTGCAATCCATTTTTGGATGTGGAATAATACACCAATAACCAGACCACTGCAAACAAATGCACACATCTTTACCACCATATTTTGAGCAGAAAAAAAATAATTCATACAATTTCCACAACATGGAACCAGTCTCTGTCAATGTCCACTTGCTATGTAGCTCTGAATGGATGCAGCCTTTATCCCTACATATTGACTGGAGGGAGAACAGCTTCCCATCATTACTAAAGGCCTTTTTGCCATCCCCGAGGGAACAACTGCATTGTTTTTACATCAATAGCAAGTGGACGATGGATTTACCTGGTTGGCTTAAATGTATTTTCCCTGCTGGTCTGACCAGGGTTCATAGCTGTTGTTTATTTAATAACCCTCTCCCACTCATGCAAGTCAGTGTCTAGGGTAGGGCAGAGGAATCTAGCACACTGATGTATGTTAAGACATCCAGCATTATTATAGCAGATAGCAGAATTATTTAGTCTGTACAGCGAGTTTAAAATGTAAAGTAAAGTAAATTAAGTAAATTAGTTGCTCTGGGGATCCCTCAGAAGTAGCTTTCTAAAGTGCATGGCAAACTCACTTACAAGGTAATGCTAGCATTAAACAAACAGAAGTGTATATGTTGTAGGTCAATATAGGCTTCATATATGAAATAACATTGACAATGACAATGATGCAGTGTTTCAGTATCACAATAGATCCACTACCTTTTAAAAATCCAACTGCAGCCTTGCAAACATCGATAAGCTTCAAAGTTTTTATCCAAGCAAAAATATCAGGTGTTGTACGCCAAACTTTGTACATTACCCTCTAGTGGCTAAGTAGTGTCATTACTACTTAACACTTCTCTAGTCTAGTGCATATTGATATTGCAGCTAGGAATAGCTAGATCATTTAATACATTTGTTGAAGGTAAAGGATTAATTCTTTGTTAACCCCTAAACAGGAACATTTCAAGAACCGGGAGAGGCCACTGTGACCAAATGTTCTATATTTTCATTCAAAATGAAATCAATAGCATACCCTAAATCATGATATTATTGTGAATGCTGCTTACTAGTGATGGACTGAGATAAACTACAACTTGAGAAAAGTCTATTGAAATCGGTTACATGTTTGACTGCTGGTGTGGTAAGAAGGACGGAATAAAAGGGCAGAAATTGGGAAATGAAGGAGGGCCTTGGAAATGTAATCGCAGTCGGACATAGCTACACTGTAGCTACACTGACTATGCCATTTTGGCCAGGACATTTCAAGCATCAGCCACACTGAGTAGACTAGGTTGGTCAAGCCCCTGGTCGGCCTTAACGGACAGTAAGTTCGTGCTGAATCTGTATGCATTTTTAGATTTAAGACGTAAGTAAATATTGTGTGCGTACGTGTTATCTCTCCTCCAATAAGTCTTACAATATTCACAACAATTCGTCTGCCTTCAACATGCTTCTCAAACTTATAACAACCCCATGAGTTACTACCGTTGCCAACATTTGGTTGTAGTTTCATCCATGTTTTGCCAACAAAGTGGTGCGCAGACTTATAAGAAAAGGGATTCATGAATTAATAAGCATATAAAAATACAAAACATTTCATGGAAAATACTTAAAATCCCTGACACCCCTTCCAGTCACCATGAGACAAGAATTGGTTAGGCTTCGTTTAAAATCGTAATACTTCTATGGAGAAGGCATAGGCCTATATTGTGTATAGGCTACATCGTAGGCTACTACAACGTGTTCACAACCAATTACTCCATGGTTAACTAATATTAAGACAATATTGTGCACATGACTCAAGATCTTTGTCTGTATATTTAATAAAAAAAAATACCAAATGTGCGCGCGATTTACTTGAACGTGGCGAAGTAATTAAAAAACATATATATGGTCCCTCTTGGGCTCCGTAGTAATGGATAGCGACACGAATGTGAGTAATGTAAAAAAAAAAAAAAAAACCACATTCATATTAAAATAAGAAAGCCATGGCTGTTTGTTATCTGGGACAACTGGCAAGCTAGCGATACTGTGGAAATCAGTTTTCTAATGTGAGCTAACTTACAATTGATGACATTAGTGTTCTTTTTCCATGGAATGTAATGCTAATGTAACTTAAAAATACAGCTAATTAACGTTAGATAGCGTTATCTCATGTCTGTGGTGATTTTTACTAGCTAATATTAGCTACGGTCGTTACCGCTATCTAAATTAATCTCATGTTAGCTTACTGTAGGTAAGTGTTACTTGTGTACTAAAGTACTAAATCAAAATTATCTTTTAACTTTAATTTATAAATAAAAGTATACCTATACATAAATAAAGATATGTATATATAAACTAACTGAGAATTAAAGACAACAAAGATTGGTCATCAGCTGACAATAAAGCTCTCTATAGTCCGTTAGATAACTAAGGTTAACGTCATCATGTCTAACAGAGACAGCTAGATAACATTACACCACTGTTCGTGAACGTTAAATGAAGGTTAATCTTTAACCGTATTTGGTCATCTGGCAATGTAAACGGATATTTTATGGATCACGAAATGTACACTTCGTGTTAGCTGCAAGGTGGGTTGACAGTTGAGGTCATGATGGTCCATCATCCTATACCTTTGGGTTTAGCTGAGTTGGCGAATCAAAGATAAGTAACGTTAGAGCACGTTCTGATTTGAGTTCCTGTCCACACTACACACTCATGTGGGGAAAAAAGGGAAAAAAAACTACTCACGCACGTGATTCTACCTTGTGGCTAATTAAAAACCAGCTTCTTCGCCATAAAAACAAGGTATGGAGACATTTGATTTCTAGTATTTAAAAGGAAGGCATGCGTAATTTAGTCACAATGTTGGGAGTAATTAGGTCAAGGGAAACCCACGAGGACAATTTTGCCTGTTGGGTTATTGCAAACAGTAAGTCCGTCCTATGTCTTTTTAAACTTCTTGTCTAATTTAGCAGCGCAGTACCGACAGTTTTACCCAACATGTGGTTTTTCGAACCGATGCCACAAGCAGAATTAATCGTCACGGGGGTACCGTGGCCGTACATTCCATTTTACAACCAATACCATGATGGCAATGGTAAGTTGACTGGGCATACTGTTGGCCATCAAACGGTGAAATTGTAATAAAGTCATTGTTGATGGCCAAAGGTGTCAGTTCTCTCACAGTACAAGTCAAATGTTAAATAAACTACAGCATCACTAAACCCAGGACGGGTGCGTTCACCTTTTAACACTCAGCAACATATTGGATCTAAGTGCAAGTCTCTTGCATGGCAGCGACATGAAACTAACTTACTGTGAAGCACTCCATGGAATAGATTAGAAGTAGGTCAAACATATTGTAACGACAAGTTATTGTTAACCATGTACTGCTTCAAACCCCTACAGCTATCTACAACTCTGAGTATCCCTACTTGTCCACAAATGTTGCTAAGAAGTTTATGCTCTGCAGGTTGGTCTAATTTATTCATTCATTTCATAATTTAGTCATTTAGCAGACGCTTTTATCCAAATACAATATCCAATACAAAGGAGAGAACAATCAAGCTATGAGCAATAGAGACCTAGTGAAGTGACCTAATAAATAAATACTACTTTACATAAGAAATTTAAAAAAGTGCTGGAATGTAACTACTGTATGTGCGAGTTAAGTACTAGTTAGAGGAGATAGCATTAGAGGAAGGATAAGGAGAGGGAGGAAGAGGAAGGGAGAGACTGACTCTTTTTATAATACACCTTACATGACTTCTGTCTGTATTAATGCCGCCCTCTATGCATGAATGCATAGGAAACACAGGCTTGACATTCTTTTGCATGCCTTGATATGCATTTACGTCGTTGTTATGGACACAGTTCTGTTTCTTTCTAGGTCCTTGTTTGATTTAGTAAACTCTTCATATTGCCTGGATCTAGATGACAAGAGGTTGTTGACGTGGTACTGCAATCTATCAAATGAGGAGAGGGATATAATCCGGGGTAATTAAAAGAGATTATTGGATATTCTGTGACATTAAGTGAAATACCACTTGCTTGACAAGATTAACATAGTCACATGTCAACAAGAATGAGTTATGTGTGCTTTAATACTTGTGAATTTATTTATCTTTTGGCAGAAGAGGGAGGTCTTTATCAGTTTCTTCTGAGGCATCCTGCTCTTGATGTAGCTAAGAAGATAAAAACAGTCCATGTGAAGCGTGAGTTATTGCTTCCTATGCAGTATGTCTAAAAGAATGCTGATTGCTTCTGCACTCATTCAGGTAGGATGAATACATTTTATATCTCCTCCTTGCAGCACAGATAAGGAGAGCTGGGGTGGAAATGTCTTCACAATTGAACAAGTATGTCGTTCTTGCCTTTTATGTTTTTGTAATGCCATTTGTGATGTGGCCTTGTGTTTTATGCTAAAAGTAATATACCTCATGCCATGTGCTTTTAACAAATAGATCCAGAATGCCAACATTTTATGGAGTATCTCAGTGTAAGAAGTGTGGAACAAGTTGTCCCTCAGGTTCTGAAACATGCAGACCCTGTTTTGTTCCTCCACCAGTGGTCGAGGAGAGGATGCATTTACCAGGTTATAAGTCACTGTTTCCCATCCCCTATAGCAACATAACTAATGTTTTTCCTGCAGACTTTCTTTTTTAAGCAATATAATGACTTCTTTGTGTTTAATTTTCAGTGTTGTTTCTGTGACTTAGTATAACGTTTTGTTTTCCTACAAAGGCCCAAAGAGGGAGCCTGCTGCAATACAATATGTGCCAGGCAACAGGGGCTTTGGGGTCTGGGGTGGCAACATCCATAGTGCTCCTGGTGACCAAGTGTCTCAGGACAGCTTCCAGTCCGCTTTGGACAACAGCCATGCCTCGCTTGCCTCTGCCGATCCGAGAGGAAGCACAGGCTCCCAGGCGCAGCATCTCTTCAAGGAGCGGCGAGAGGGACGGAGCAGCGCAGCCGTCAGCACATCCAGAGACACGTCGGCGCAGGCCAGCTTCTCCCTGGACGTGGAGCTGGAGCGGCACAGGTCGCAGATGGCCCAGGGCGCTTCCCCTCCAGCCTACCCCGTCCACCAAGCGGAGTTCTGGACGAGTTCTGTGACGGACAACAGGAGCTATATGGACCTTGCGCAGGAGCAGCCCCCGGAGTACTACAGCTTCAACAGCACCAGGTTTGACCAAACGTCAGCCGAGTGGATGGCAAACGGCAGCCAGTCTGCCGAGCAGGCTAGTGTGGACTCGTTCGTGGCCGCAGGGGGCAGCACAGAGAATAGCCGGACGACATCCAGCGCTGGGTTGTTCCCTTCTGAAGTCTCAGTGTCCTGCCACAGCTGCCCCTCAGAGTGCTCCAGCCTGAACGCCACTGCCGACGAGAGCCTGCGGCTCGAGCCCAGAGACGAGTTTCATAGCGTCATGGAGGAGTCGGTCAACCCGGAGCCGTGGCTCATCTGCTCAAGCCCTGGAGAGAAACCTCATGTTTCCCCATATCAGAAACCACATGTGGATCTGCATGTGAAGCTGGGCGTTGGAAAGGGCCAGCAAACCCCAAGGAAAGAGGAGCAGTCGGTGGCTGCGTCCTTCATACCAGTCAGTCCAGATAAGTCTGGAGTCAAGCTGCCAGTATCAGCTGCACCCCGTCCTACCACTGTGACCCAGGCTGTAGATGCCAGTGGCGACTTCCGAGCTTGTTTCACATCTACGAAGGAGTGTGAAGCCGCCCCGAGCACCACGGACGCCTCCACTGAGATGGACTCTCCCATGTGCCTTGAACAAGACACCCAGACCATACAGCCCTCCACTGCTGAGAAGAGTGTCATCACAGAGGTCTACATAGCAGATCTCGACTACCTGACTAAGGTACTCTATGAATGTCTCCCCTAAAGCCCTGTAAGCCATGTCAATTTCCCCTCCTGAAAGTTTATAACTTAAAATATTCCTTAGGAGTTTTTGAGGCTGAAGTCAGTGGAAGAGGAGCTGGAGCTGCTGAAGGCCAATCAGCTGAAGCCCAACAGGAAATGGTAAAACACAGCCCCTCTGAATCTCTCTGAAACATGCGTTGTGAGGCAGCTATATGAGCTTTTTTGCTGCATATCTGAAGGCATCAGTATGTAAATGTTTAGGAATGAAGGTTTGACTTTTTGGTGTAATGTTCTTCAGTGGGTGTGAGAGTGGACAGAGGTTGAAGCATGCAGAGCTGAAGCTGCTGGCTCTGCAGTATGCCATGTGCCAGGAACACTGCTGGAGGAGATACTACACCTCTGGACACGTGGAGGAGAGTAAGCTGCACTGGTGAGACTTTTTTATAAAGGTTTAATGTGGGTTTCACAATGAGAATGATGACTAGTCTTATTGAGTGTATTTTAAAGTACATTTTGTACTATGTCATCTGAAAAGTGTCTAGAGGTAAAGGCATATACTCATGCTTTGCTGCCTTCCAGTTTCTCAACTGGTGGATCGTGACCTAAAACTGAATCATTCTGAATGGGTCTCGGAGTGTGCGTTCCTTCAGAACTTTAATGACTTTTGCAGAACATTTATGAACAGTAGTTTTTATTTTGAAGTGGAAAAGAGTCTTTGCGTCGCTCCTCCCTCAATCATAAAGGGAAAAGGGAGTTAACAAGTCAATTGAGTATTAAGCCGTATAACTTCACAGAATTAAAAAAAAACGTTACTCAACGGAAAAAATAAAGGTCCTGGTATTAGACAATCAAACGTATAGTGTTTTCTGTTCCACTAGTTGGATCCTTGTCTTCGAAAGCATTATTATGTCAAAGAAGGAAAACACTTAGCTTAGCTAATTTACTGTAGTTATATTACTGGGTAATGTATTTTCTTGTCATTTGCATTTAGTATGTGAGTGAGATTAGCTATGTTATATGCAATGTTGTGTGTGGGAAATAAGTTTGAATCCTTAAGTTGGGAAAAAGGTGAAACAAATAGTCCAGAGAACTTGACACTGGTAAAAATAAATCTAATTAAAATCTCATGTCAGACTTAGGCTAATGAGCTATGAATGCAGGGATACAAGTAGGGCCTGTGTTTATACTTTTATTTGAATGGTTTAAATTCTGAAATTTAAAAAATGTGGGTCCCAAGGCCAGTACAGTACTCTCTCCCCCAAATGAATGACATGAATTCCCCTTTTAATCTTTGAAGCGCTGGTGAGGTCCCTGGGAGCTTAGCTGAAACTCTGCACGCCCTTGATCAGGATTATAACCAGATGAGGCGGCAGGTGCTGTCAGGGGCCGCTCTGGATGAGTTAACCCCTCTCTCTGTGGACACCCACCGGCTCAACACAGAGGCACGGTACACTCCAGCACAGGTAGAATCGTTCACAATCTTTTCAGCATTATTCACTTTTTACATGCTGGTGTTGGCATGTTATGCTGCATTTATACCCACCTGTTGTGTTATGTGTTATATCCAGAAAATGAATGGATGTCTAGAAGACGAGGTTCCGCTTGAGTAAGTAGTTTATGCTTTGGTGATTTGTGTCGTATTAGTAATTAGTAATAAGCAGTAGTATTATCTGCTATTGCTTAATCACTGAGCTTCACATTCTTACACTCTTCAGCTAACCGTTGGTTTTCCTGTCTAGATCAACAGGTGCATCACAAGTGCTTCAAAAAGAAACAGATACAGAAATGGGTTCACTTGGAGTGGATAAAGCAGAAAGGCCAGGCAGAAATATAACATCCAAAAAGGTTTGCTAACTAGTTGAACAGCTTCAACTATTCTCTCGTCATACATGTTTATTTATTTATTTTTTCAGTGAAATGTTTTTGTTATTTATTTATTTTTGACATTTTTATACAGGGTGCACTAGGCCAGCCTGGAGTGTCTCTCACACAGTCAGGTGGTGTTAAAAGTTCCAAGGTGGTTTCTGTGAAGACCCATAAATCAGACTCGTCCCATGGATCCTACAGACCTGGTAAGAGATGCCACCCATTTCTAAAGTAGAGAGCTGGATTAATTAGCTGTGTGCTTTTCTGCCTTTTAGCAATTGCCTTTAGAAATGTGTGCTCCATGCTAAGTAAAGGCTTCATGCCTATATGCTCTTAACTTGGGGTGGTTCCCGGTTTGTCCCTTTCTATAGGTGGTCCTAAGGAGCGCGGAAATGTTGAGGCCTGGTATGATGCAGAAGAGGATCTTGGGCCTGCTGGCCGAGGCCTGAAAGAGGAGCGGCTCAGAAAAGTGATAGAAAGTGAGAGGAACGGGGAAAGTAAGTTTGTCTCTGTTGGTCCGATCTGGTCTCGTTTCAGCTCATCTCACTCATGGTTTTTCATCCTGTTGCAGTGGGAGATGATAATGATGATGATGATGGCAGGAAGATGAGTTTTAGCTGCCTCCTGTCTATTGCTGACCTCCCTGACGATGTAACGGAGGTAATCGCTCTGTCTCTCTCTCTCTCTCTCTCTCTCTCTCTCTCTCTCACACACACTCACACTTATATTGCTGTCTTTTGTAGTCTAAAATGGCATTGCTCATCTACTGCCACAAGAGAGCAGCAAAACCTTATGTAAAATCTGCTCTCCCTCTGCAGGACGATCTGTTGCTTGTATTTGAGAAATATCATCCGAGGGAAGTTTGCTTCACAATGTCAAGCAAATCCAGGTAAATTATACTGTTATTTCAAGTAAAACCCACAGACAGAAATAAACTACCTTTGATGGATTCTATTGTTCTTTTGTGGACGATAAGATGGCCATCAGTTGGAGCCCATTAACCTCAGTAGTTTAGTTTGGGTGTCTTGAGCATCTGTGTCCTTTTATTGGCAGCCACATTACATGGCGTCACACTCTCTTTCCTCTTTTAAAGGACTGCCAGCGTGACGGTGAGCTCTCCTGAAGATGCCGAGGCGGCAGTGCAAGACCTCCGCGGCACAATCGTCCACGGACAGTCCATCCAGGTGAGGCGTGCCGGGACACTACCTGCTGCAGGCCCCGAGGGGGACCACGCCTTCAAGAAGCCCGACACCCCCAGACCAGCACCCTCAGGAGACGTGCCCAAGCTTGGCAGTGTGAAGAAGAGCCCTCCATATAACATGTCACCCAAAGTGAGTGGGTAAAGCACACCCCTCAACACACTCTGTGTTTACTTACTGGTGTTGGATCACAGAGATAGAGGTCTATTCGGATGTAAAGAACCTTCTTGTGATAACATGCACCAAGAGGTCCTCTGTAGTTTTGCTTTGTTCGAAAATGTATATATTTTTTTACACTTTAGCTAATGCTGATTACCTGTGAACCTCTTGAATCTTGCTTTTGTCTCTATCTGCCAGCCTCTTCGCTGCCGTATAGAAAAGCTGGTGAACGTCAGCGACGTGCCCACAGCCACGGGCACCTACGTGCCACAGCAGCCCCCCGCCAACACCACCACCATGGGCAGCTTCGACACGCTGATGGCTCGGCTGTCGGAGCGCCACCCGGAGCTGGGCCGCCAGAAGATCCTGGAGGCGCTGCTGGAGCTGCGGGCTCAACACCGCGGCTTCCTCAGCGGCCTGCCACTGCGCACCATCGTGGAGATGACCACCGAGCTTCTCACCACCCAGGCCTCGGGCTCAAAGTGAGAGGGCGAGGAGGGGATTGCTCCAGAAGTGTAGAGCAGTTTGTTCTGATATCCAGATTGGCACATGACCAATACGTGTTCAATAAGTCAGCTGTTTTGGTTCATATGCTCAGCAGAGTAGTTTGTTGTTTTTGTATCTTTATCAAACCCACAGGGATTTTTGGGAATGCTGGCATGAAACACTGTTCATATTAGATATGTCTGCAGTATTCGGTTAGACCTGGATAATTGGGAAATAAATGTTTAAGTTCAGTTTGCATTGTGAGTGTTATTACAACCCCCAAATATCTACTATTGATTTCAGGCTATGTGTGTGCATATGTAAACGTATTTAATGTTGTTTAAAGAGGCACTGCACTCACTGCACTCACAGCTGTAAACTAAATTATATGACTGTACCGTGATGAAACACATTAAGATAACCACCGAGGTCCTCACCACCCAGGCCTCGGGCTCAAAGTGAGAGGGCGAGGAGGGGATCGCTCCAGAAGTGTAGGAACGGGGGTTAGAGCCGTTACTTGTTGAATCCAGTCTAGCATGGCTTTTTCAGTTTCTTTGTGGGTTGCACCATGCTATTCGGTTAGACCTGGATAATTGGTAAATAAATGTTTAAATTTAGTTTGCATTGTGAGTGTTATTACAACCCCCAAATATCTACCATTGATTTCAGGCTATGTATGTGCATATGTAAACGTATTTAATGTTTTTGAAAGAGGCACTACACTCTTAAATGTGTTTTTTCAGCTGTAAACTAAATTATATGACTGTACTGTGATGTAACACATTAATGTTGGTGCTTAAGTACTTTGGAGCAGTTAGGCATGTATCACCAGACCGGAGTTCAAATGTGTACATATTTGACCACTAGATGGCGCTGGAATATTTATTTTCTGGGCGCACTCGTCTGAAGCAGGCAGTGGAGGGGTCAGAAGAGTTGGGGTGGTCCATATCTGAACCTTTGTGACGCTGTATGTGCTTAAATGCCAATTGCATATGTATACAATGTCCATGGAAAAACTAGCGTATTAAGCCTATGTGTTAATTATGTCTTCAAGAGACCGGACGTAAAGGTTTGATTTAATGGTAGGCTCTACATCTTTGTCCATTTGTTGCTCTTGTCAAAGCCATTTCCACCTCTGTTCTCGAATGCTACTGAAAGGTGACATCGGCTTATGCTCGAGTAGATCTTAGATCAGCCTATGTTCACTACTCGGACTGATATGGTCAACAAATTGGAGACAATGTTTTCAAATGATTTCTGAGGGCCCAAAGTAGGCTATAGTCTGCATTGCAACACTACCCGAAATCAGTTCTTTGACTCCCGTCCCAACAGGTGGCCGGCAAGTTAACGCTGATCATGTGACTGGTAACTGACCTGACGGTATTTAGGCTGTGCTACTTAATAGCTAGACATAGCCTTCGTAACCTGAAAGAACTGTCCGTATTTTTGTCCACCAGTACATTTGTGCTATAGGGTTAAATTTAGGCAATATAGTTTGCCCAATTTCGGCATCATCTTGAAGTGAAAGATGTTATGCTCATTTAGTTATTGTTTACCTATGTTTGGCTGTAGCCCGATTCATTTATAGTCTGTCCCTACTCTAGGGGAAAGTATGCTACAATGTTACCGTTTCGTGTAAATTAGACTGAATGTACTGTTTCCAATTAAACGCCTCGACCCGGCATGTTGATGTCACATCGTCTAATCTGGTAAACAAATGAAAGGGTTAAAGAGCCGCCTTGTCCCTGTTCATCTTGCCCCCCTCATAGGCTATGGGCGGAGTTTGTGAATATACGCGCAGAGCCGAACACAAACTTCGGGAGCGAAAACAAGAATAGAATGTAGGGTCTTTGTGGGAATTGACGATTTTTCACTTGGAAAGATTACTAAGAAAGAAGGGATTGCACTAACACAGAGGTTGCATGCATAACGGATAAACTAAGCGTTTCTTTTTAAAATGGCAACTGTAATGGAGTTCCTTCCAACCGCAACATGGTAGCTCTGTAGCCTTTTCAAATGACTTTGGATTACTTTCAAAACTAAAAACGGCCTTTCCGAGTTTGTTTACGATTAAGTTTATTATTTCGATGACACACCTTTGTACGTGTTTGCTTTGCTAAAATGACTTTAAGATAGGCTACTTTGCCGGAGCTGACGGACACCGAGATGGGTTCAGCGATCTCCAGAGACCGTCAGGGCAGAGAGAATGCCTGATGTGATTTATCCTGTTTGATGAGGATCCTAAATTGTTGTCGCATCCGTCGGACATAAAGCCGGATTTCATGGAATTATTTCAACAGGCAAAAATGTGGAATCTCATGTATCGCACTACTTTTTCTTGGATGGTGCTGGAAATATTTATATGCAGTGTTAAAGGTAAGATTTAAACTTCGTCTCAGGTCAAACGGTCGCGTGTTTAAACAAATAACACCAGACACTATATGACCACTTAATATCTTATCCATATTCCAAGACTTAAGACCATTGTTATTTCAGAGAGCGAGGTTAGCCTACTGGTATGATTGGGTTTCTCTGTGTAGGCTAGCTGATTTTAAACAACAGTGCTTCAAGTGTACACGTGTATGACTGCTTCTGTGGACTAATTTACGTGTTCCTCCGTCCAGGTCTTAATGTTTGCACAAGTGGTAGTGCCACATCCTGCGAAGAATGCCTCCTCATTCACCCGAGCTGCGCCTGGTGCGCCCAAGAGGTGGGCACGTGTTGTATTCCTATAGGCGTAAAGTAACCACATAATTGTAGCAGTGTTGCATGTAAAAGTGTAACAGCATTGTAAACGTGCTATTTAAAAAATGTGGGTCATTTCCCTCTTTACCGGAATCAAGAGAAATTAGGCGTATGGACATCTAAAACAATTATCTGTTTGAATATCCCTCTTGCTTCCACACTGCATCTTAGTTAAGAAGATGGATTAACTTTACCTTCGTTCCCATTTCTGACACTACCTCTGTTGCTATATTGTACAACATGTATGATGATAATAATCAATAAACACTGATATCATTTCAAACAGGACTTTGGAATGACAAGAACTTTAACCTCACGTTGCGACCTGAGCCAGAACCTGCAGAAACGTGGCTGTGATGTGCGGTTCATCGAAAGCCCGAGCAGCACAGCAAGAGTTGACACGAGCGTACCACTGAGCTCCAAGAGCTCTGGCCAGACTCAGTTTGATGTTGTCCAGATACAGCCACAGAGGATTTCTCTGAACCTCCGGCCCGGTATGCACTTTCTCTTGGTGTCTGTCCCACAACCATGAGTCTGCCAGCACAAGGGTTTTCTGTTTTCCTGTTGAATGTCTTTGTTTCTTCTGCCTTAGGATATACCATGTTTATTTTGTGTCAGGCAGTGCCTATTTCAAATAATTTGATCAGAGTTTTGTTTTGATCAATGTTGACAGCAGCAGCAGAAGTCCATCTTGAACCTCTTAATGGTGTTTGACAACATTATGAATGTTATGCTGCTACAATGACTGGAGGTGCCACTGTCTTGCAGGTGACCCAACTTGGTTCGGGGTCCAGGTGCGACCGGTGGAGGACTACCCAGTGGATCTGTACTATCTCATGGACCTCTCACTGTCCATGAAGGACGACCTGGACACCATCCTCAACCTGGGCACCAAGCTGGCAGAGGAGATGCGCAAACTCACCAGCAACTTCCGTCTAGGCTTTGGGTCATTTGTGGACAAGAACTTATCCCCATTCTCCTACACTGCACCCAAGTATCGGGACAACCCTTGCAATGGGTGGGTAGAATCTGTCCAGTGTTTTCCTTTTAAACATAATCTCCCCTGTCAGCTTTTTGTGAGTCGTTGTTAGCTTTTTGACTGCTTTTGCCAGTAGTTGTAGGAATATTTGTGTTGTCATGCATGTCAAGGCAAGCTGATCAGTCAGGTTTCATTTCCTCCTCCAAATGGGGAGTGATGTTTGCACTGCTAATCAGAAGTGATATTGAATTTCCCCTGACATTTCTTGTTGCCCCGAGCAAAACACCCTTTAGTGTCCCTCCTCTCAAAAAAAGGTCAGCTTTTGAGTGCTCCCCCCTCCACCCAGAATGCACAGGCCCACAGGTTTTGTTGTTAGCCGGGTAGGTGTGGCTACAGCCGTGACCTCTGCATCAGCGATGCGGACGCTCGTGCGTGGTGGTGATGTTGCCCTGTGAATGGAGAACAGACTGGAGCGGGAGCTGAAAAGGCTGCGGCTCGGCACGCTTGCCCACCGCCGCCCCTGCCCCCACCCCCACCCCTCGAGGGCTAGATAACCTCACGCCAACCTACTGCCATCACGCCTCGGTGCCCAACTAGGTTATGCCCTGGCCTGTGAGGCAGTCACTGCGCCACAGCAGCAAGCCATTAAAAAGGCAGATGACTGCTGTGGCCAGTTCCTCATCCTCATTGCAAACCTTCCATGCATTCAGTGCCATATGATCAAATAGGTTTGCTCCATGCATGAGCTGTGCACCTCCCATGAGAAGTAGATGATCGTGCTTTGTGTGTGTTTACTTCGCACAGTGTCATGCCAAGGGTGGGAAAGAAATGTTCAATTCATTCAGGAGTTAAATTACCCTTATCACCTATTAAGCCACAGTTACTTCCTAGATGGATACAATACCTCAGAAAGGGACCGCGATTCTGTGTAAAAAAAAAAAAAAGCTCCAATTTTTTTTATTAAAATGTCTTTGTATTTTTTTCCCTGTGTGTCACTGATACAAATACAGATACAAACTATTCCCGACATGTGTACCTTCCTTTGGGTTCCGCCACATCCTCTCACTGACGGATGAGGTGGATCGCTTCAATGAGGAGGTGCAGAAGCAGATGGTCTCCCGCAACAGGGATGCCCCCGAAGGCGGGTTTGACGCCATACTACAGGCGGCTGTTTGCAAGGTAAGCTGTCAATCACGACACTGTCCATGCCACAGCCAGAGGGCTGCTGCTAATGATGATGTTAGCTTTTAGCCGTTTTCAATCAAACAA
Organism: Clupea harengus; assembly: GCF_900700415.2. NCBI lineage: Eukaryota > Metazoa > Chordata > Actinopteri > Clupeiformes > Clupeidae > Clupea > Clupea harengus. The sequence continues at coordinate 18,166,168 of NC_045153.1, read as the reverse complement.
CAGACTCAGGCTTCACACAGGAAGAGAGGGATTAGCCCAGCTGAGCAAACAGGAGAGCCTTCCACTGGCAGGTCTTGTCATGTCCTCATGGCAGACTGGGACCTGAAGAGTCTCTCTGGGAGCGAGAAAGCCTGTTTTGTTTTTCAGTGCCACGTCATTAAACTAAATATCAGCACTCATGAACTGCCTTTTGTCCAATCAGATTACTCAACTGGAATAGTATGTATTCCACCAGCTTCTCCATAACAGTCTCCCCTCATGCATGTGTGTGGGTGAAGGTCAGGATTGTTTAGTTTTGACTCCATTAGTCACAGCGCTGGGAGGAATGCAGTGGCCTGGCTTTGTTTTGTGTTTTTTTTTCTCGGATTCACTCTGGAAGTGTTCGCTTTAAGCAGATTTAAATTTTTTAATGAATTGAGGTTCAGCAGCATAGGCCGATAGGGTGATGACTGTTGGCAGTCTGTGTGAGGGCAGCGAGGTTTGTAAATACATGGATTTACACATCACTGTATTTGTAAAACATATTCTCAGTCCTATGGTGAAATGTCGACCATTTACTAATTTTAGGGAAGTTGTTGAAGTGGAAAAGCTGCGCCTCTTTTCTTTATATTGAAGAAGTTGCAAGTCATGATTAAAGATCAGAATTATAGATCAGAATGTCTGATTAATTAGAACATAAGGGTCTCTGGTAAGTGTCCTGCCATCTGGAATACTGTGACCTAGGGATAGCAGGAGGTGTGTGTGTGTTCACAACCTCTGATCTCGGGTCGTGTCAGAGTGCCATTGTTGTCTTTATACCCCCGCCCCTTTGAGAAACATCTGTACCAAATAATCAGGGCAGCTTTTATCATCTTAACATTTGCTCACGGGTGGATCCATTAATTAACAATCTCCCCTGTGAACCAACATTGTGGCCGTTCCCGTATCAGAGTAGCTGCCTGATGCATATTCATGTTGGGTTGGGGCTATTGGTTGACACCCGTTCTTTTGTTGAGGATACTTAAACTTGGACACTTTCATTGCCTAATTAGAGATGCAGGTGGATCCTCATGTGAAACCATGCTCTCTCCCTTGGTGCACACCCTTGTAAAGGATGAACCTTGTTCCTGACCATTCTCTTGACTGAGTCTCCATGTATCTGTGGTGTAAAATTACCATCAATATACTGTGTAATTTGTACATAATTCATTCTGCAATTCAGAATATAATCCATAGGACTTGGTGGTTGTGCGTGTGTTTTCTTGGTAGGAGCGGATCGGATGGAGGAAAGAGGCCTATCACCTGCTTGTGTTTGCCACGGATGACGTGCCCCATCTTGCCCTGGATGGCAAACTAGGGGGACTGGTTCAGCCTCACGATGGGAAGTGTCACCTGGATGACAAGAATGAATACGATGCCTCCACAAAGATGGTAAGCAAAAAGTGTGCCTCTCACCTCTCGGCAGATTCACTCAGGTCATTCAGAATCGATTTCCTCTAAATGAGTGATTTTTAGAACGGCCACTCACTTCACAAAGATACTTTTAAGAATTACCTTTGCGGTATCCTCTGCAATATCCTTGAAGTAATGTTTTATCTCCAGTTACCTGCGCACAGTTTCTCTGTGTGTATAAAAAACAAAAAGTCAGTAGGGAACCACGAGGGCCATAATCTCACAGTTTACTTTGGAATACAACCCTCTGTATTTGGTTACCTTCACAGCAAAGACACAAATTGCTTAAACAAATGATTGGCAACTCACCTCATTCCTAATTGGCCCTCTCTGGGAAAGCTGGAGGTGAACATTTATTGATGTCTGTAGCGTCCAACAATGAGCGACCAAACCATAGCTGTTTGAACTAAAAAGTTTTACATGACTATTTGCTGATGATTCATTAATCTCTCTAAGTAATTGCTGTGGTGACAGAGAATGAAGCAACCTTTTCATGCGCCCTTGAGGGGGACAGGAAGACACTAATGTAATAATAACTTGATCACTGTCATGCGCTGTACAATAGCAAAATGAATTCAGCCGACTGAATAACGACGTTGTGTTCTGGTTCATTCAAGCCCTCTGCGACCTCCCCGGCCTTATTGATGAGCTGAATGTTGCAAACTGTATGGTAGATTGAAAACCTTGTGTGCACTCCCCCCTCAATAGACTGGCCCTGGATCAGTATTTGGAAGTATACGCTTCTCTGGGCAGCACGTCCCGTTTTCAACAAGTGATTTGAACTGTAATGTCAACAAAAGCATGCTCAGTCTGTTTCTTGTTGGAGATCCAGCAGGGATGCTCTCAATGATCTAAAACAGTCCTGACTTTACTTTGTGTTGTGGACCACTGCTGATGGTGATGATCATCAACCAAGGCAGACCTTTTGATTGTGCCCAATTTCAATCAGTTTGCTTTATCCACATGAATATCCACTAAACATTGTCTGTGCTTCTCTATTAGGGATGCAACGCTACAGTGGGCCCATGATTCGGTATGAATCATTCATTGTTTTGGCCATGGTTACGGTATCTTATTCGCTATCTTTATTTTTGAGGGGGGGGGGGGGGATTAAAAGTTTCTATTCAGAAAAATTGTAGCCTGACTAACTAGGTCTGATTTCTAGGACTGTCTATCGGTGGAGAGGGCTAGATATGGTGTCTGTCAATTCGTTTTCGATTTCTCTCTGTGATGTTTCAAAGAGCTTTGCTGCTTTTGTTATTACCCCCGCCAAGGACGTTCTGTTTTCAGTGCGGTGTGTTTGTTAGTTTGTCTTTAAGAATTACGCAAAGACTACAGTGTTGGTTTCCATGAAAACTGGTGGAAAGGTGTAGCATGGGCCAAGGTCAGGAATAACCCATTCCATTTAGGAAGTCCACAAATTTAGTTTCACTTCCGCTAATGTTGCGACAACGTTGGGTCTGTGCTCTCTGACTGCCCTCCTAGTTTCTTTATTTTTTTATTTGTCACAGATTGTTGTTGGAAGGCAATAGCAGGAGATTGTTGTGTGCGCTGACGAGTTGACTCTCCTTGGAATACGGACGTGTGATGGTGCCGTAAATGAGACACCATGTCTCAGACACCATGTTAGAAGTGTTTCCACTTCCACAGAAGCCAACAGTGGCAAAGCAATGCTTGCAGACTGTACTTAATTTACGATTTTCTTACCCTCGTCATCATATTGAACGCTGAATCCAAAATGTTCCCATACAGCGGATTTGAAAGACGGCGGTGCCTCTTCAAATTTGCCTCTTTTTGTCCAGCCATTGTCAAGTTGGAGTTCAAAGAATTACGTTTTTAGTTTCCCCTCTCTTCTCCAGCTCCTATTTGAATACAGAGACTGATGTTTTGGAGCACCACTCAACAATCTGAGGAGATATATTGTGGGATTTGTAAGAAAGCTATCCACATCATTTCTTGCCTAAGAATTTGGAGTTGATTTCTGGATGGATTCTCAAGGAAGTGTTCCCTTGAGGACCGTTGCATGGCATTTGTAGTTACACTTTGGCCTCGACATTGCAGAAGAGGCCTCCATTAATTTGGAAAACTCCCTTCACTTTTTCCCCCACTTTCTTTCCCATGCTCTTCCCCTCAGCAGTTGATGACATTTTTGTAGCACTATATAAGCAACCCAAGCACAATTACTGTTTCACTGGTGCAATTCTCCAGAAAGTGATTTGACTTGATGATACTCCTACGTGTACCAGGTCAGCAATGCTGTGTGATGGTATGTTTAAAATGGCTAATGTAAACAGTATAGGGTGAACAAGAAGGCCATTGACTTCCCCCTGTAAATTTCCTGTCTTGTCTAGAAGCTAAATTGGGAAAGAGCAATTGTGTGAACATGTGATGCATGATCACTTCTCATGGCTGTGTGGCTCTCATGGATCTGTGTGCTTTTCCTACAGGATTACCCATCCCTGGCCCTTCTTGGTGAGAAACTGGCCGAAAACAACATCTTCCTCATCTTCGCCGTGACAAAAAGGCATGCCGTTTTGTACAAGGTACTGTCGTGAAACACATTTTGTTGACTGTCTTCAAATTTGGAAACTCTCCGTGCGTTATTAATTATTAACACATCACATTGCAGAGTGGTTATATTTTCTGACTTAGCCTTTTTATCGTCCATTTCATGTTTGAAGAACTTAACTGCACTGATTCCCGGAACCACAGTGGAGATTTTGGAGCCCGACTCCAAGAACATCATTCAGCTGATCGTGGCTGCCTACAACGTGAGTGCTCCTACGCCGGACGGCTCACCCTGTCTGTGTCTTCAGTGTCTCAGGGAGTACGGAATCTGTCTAGACTACGGCCTAAGACCGCTGGGAAGACATGCAATCTAACCGTTGGCTTCGCCCCATTCCTTTCTTAGCACGCTAAGATGTTTGGATTACAGAGGACAAAAAAAAAATCTGTGTGTACAGTGTGTCTTATCATTTGCTATTAGCTAGACAATATCAGAGTGTTTGTTTGCCAGAACAGACCAAGCGTGATTGGCAGTTACAAGAACTCTGTGCTCTCCCAGTGGAGATTTGTGTTCTGTGTAGGAATTGGAACTGAACCCTGCATGGGTTCACGGTTATGCCACTAATATTGGAACAGGTTTGCAACTGAACCTGCGTAGGTTCACGGTTATGCCACTACTTTTGGAACCGGTTTAACTGCAGTCTGGTCTCTTGACTTATTGTTTGTCTGGATATCTGGCTTCTTGTTCAGATTAGTTGTATGGTTGGTTAGCCAAATCATTTTGGGCAGGAATTCTTTTTGGGAGATTAGCAAAACACGGAGGAAAAAAAAACATGAAAACACACACAGTGTTATAAATCACCTCCTTTTGCTTAGTCCTTTTGTAGTAAGATTAATTGTGAGCCGGCTTCCTGATTTCCTGGCCTTGTGATTTGGGTCAGCACCTTTTTAGGCGAGGCGTGCCAACGCTTTGAACTGAACTGAACTGAACTGAACTGAACTGAACTGAACTGAACTGAACTGAACTGAACTGAACTGAACTTATGTGTGCCGTGTGTGGCTGGTGAAGGCCCCATTAGAGGTGTCAGTCAGGGCTGGGCTGAGGCTGCTTTAATCAGTGTCCCACTTGGCAGGGACAGAGAAGAGAGGATGTCTTCTGTTCTTAATTTTTTTTTGCCATGTCTGTGTAGGTAATGGCTGTGCACTGAGCTTTATTTCTGGCACAGCCCCACGCTTAAACAGCCATGCATGTCTGTACACACACGTTGTTGCCATTGGTCAGAAAGTAGGTTTATGAACCAAATCTCCTCAACCCCCCCCGCCCACACACACACACACATACATACACACACACACACACACATCCACATAACAAAGGAAATGTGCTTTTTCTCTTTTCCATTTGTGGGTGTTCTTTCGGGTGGCATTTTGTTACCAACAAAGTAAACAATGTGCAAGAGATTTCATTCCTCAAATATTTACCTTGGCAATACTGACATTTGTGTCTATGTATTGCTTGTGTTGCCAAAAAATGGCATCATTTAGTTTCCTTTTTTGAAAGATTGTTTTGAAGTTTCTTTTCAAATTGGAATTGGAAGGCAGACAGTGTGGATGGAAGGTCAGAGGAAAGAAGCCGCAGTCCTAAAGGGACCGGAGACGTTTTAATCTCATGGGAAATCATTGGAGCGGTCTAAGCTAAAGAGGGAGGCCCACAAGAGGACACAAACAGCTCCACAGCTCCAAGTCTTGGCTGATAAGGCAAAAATGATTATGTGTCTGGGTTAATTTTGGCCAGATATGACCACTCATTATTTTTTGGTCAGTGATGTTTATTTTGGTGATTTGTGGTATTTCTCTTGTTTGCTTGTCCTTTTCCGTGTTAGAGTTCATAATCCATCCTCTTCGGTTGTTTGCGTCTGAAGGGGAGACACTAATGACAGCAGATCATGCTCTGCTTTTTTCCCCCTTCCAATATGGGTCAAAACAGGACAATCAATCACTGCTAACCCTGAGGCATGGTTTTGATTAGCAGTGTGTCAGTTTTGAAGGTCTGTGCTCTCCAGTGCCTTGATAAACACATGCAAGCACGCGCACACACACACACACACACACACACACACACACACACACACACACACACACACACACACACACACACACTCTTACTCAAGCATTCTTACTCAAACTTGCACAATAAAACACAGTCAAGTGCTCATGCAAAAGTACACACATTCTCCATAAGACACGTATGCAATCACACACATCCACCCACCTATTGTATGTCTTGCTGTGTTGATGCATGCTGTCCCTCGGCTCTGAGAAGATTTGCGGAGGCAGAACACAACAGTGCAGTCTGTCTGTGTGTGTCCCAGTCACAGCCCTCTAGTTTCAGTCCCCAAGTGATTGTTCTGCAAACTGTTTGCATTCTTGTGTCATTGAAATTTCAGAATTTCAATGATTCAGTCTTCAGAAAAACTGCCATATTGGTACAAAAAGCTTATGGACTATCCCTTGAGTGTTTAAAATCTGAGGACTATCCTATGAGTGCTTAAAATCTATCTCATGATGTCTAATTGCAGGAAAAAAATTTTTCTTGATTTATAATCATCTCAGGCCTGTGCAGTGAATGTCTTGTACAGTCAAGATAATCAGCTCTCTCCCTTTGGGCTTCCTGCTGCAGAACATCCGGTCCAAGGTGGAGCTGAGCGTGTGGGACCACCCCGAGGACCTGAGCCTGGGCTTCTCCGCCACCTGCCAGGACGGACAGTCCCTCCCCGGCCTACGCAAGTGTGCCGACCTCAAGATCGGTGAGACGGTGAGTCAGCGAGCGACATCCCTGAACTGGACATGTGCTCAAGGTGGATGCCAAGGGGGGGGCAGAGACCTATTTGTAGTCGTGGGATGTTACATCATGTCTTGTATATAACACACACACACACACACACACACACACACACACACACACACACACACACACACACACACACGCGCGCGCGCGCACACACAGTGCTTGTGAATGCCTCTAGCCAACTTTACTGGAAGTAAAATTCATTCAGTGAATCCAGGGAATTAGGGAAGCCACTCGCCACTTGTCTGTAAAGTGTAGAGTTCCAGTTTGATTTGTACAAACCGCAAGCACTGCAGTAACATACCGGCCTTCTCAGACTTTACAGTGAGTTATCTCAGAGTTCCTCTATCACAGGAGTGTCTGATTTCATTTTATGACCAATTAGGACTGAGCATGCAGTATCTGAACATCACCGTCATCACAGTGGTTAATCTTAAGAGAAAAAAAAAACAGAAGCTGAAAGTACTGACTCGGCAGAAGAAGGCCCAGCATCCTGTCGCGACAGCACAGACGCTTCATCAGCATGTGTTCAGTTTGGTTTTACTGGACGCACTGCTGTCTCCATGACGGCACACAGTCAGGCCTCTGTAACCCTCTCAGCTGAGCCCCGTAGCATTTTTTTTTTCCTACTGGGCTTTTCTTTTGCTGCATTTCTGCCATTTGTCTTTCAGCTTAACTGGCATTCTGTTATTGATCTCATAGTCTTTGGTTCCTTTCCCATCGACAACACCTGCCACTCAAAGTCCTCCACAAGTTTGGTTCTCAAAAGTGTCTTGTAATAAAAATGAAATGGCAGAAAAGTTAAGGTCCACTGATTTTACAGTTTACATCAACTTTGGTGGTGTGGCAAATGGCTTAATGGGTTTACAGTCATGGGGACATTGTTAGCTTTTACAATAATCTTTTCATCCATAACAAAAGGTACATCACCCACAATGATGACTTGCAAAACCTGCTACGGTGAATGCTGGTTGTTGCCAGGGAGACAACAATCATTATAAACTGGATCACATTATCAAGTCTATGAAATGTTTTGGGCCTCTGTGTTATGCAGTAAGACCATTATAACACTCTCCTCTTTCTCTTTTTATTGTGTGAGGTGTATGTATATGCACTAACACACACACACACACACAGAGCTAATTGGACTGCCACACTCAAATGTAAAGATCCTTTAGACAGTTGGAGAGAGTTCCATGAACAGTGCCTCTATTGGGGTCTTCTCCTGACATGCCTCCACACGGAGCTCTGACACCCCAGCCAGCATCCTCCTCCTCCTCCCGAGGCGCTCCTCTGTCCCCCTCGTGTCCCTCCTGTGGGTTTTGCCTAATTGAGTGCTGAGATGGGTCGGCCGCGCAGAGAAAAGCACGCCGCTGAATGGCACTGTTGAATGGGGGGGGGGGATTCCCATGGCCGTGTGAGCCTGGCCTGTTGTAATGGGCCTGCTCTTTGCTTCGCTTTCGCCTCAGTCTCCCTCGCCCCGGTTATAAGGGGGATTGTCACACTGTGCCCAACTGCCAATCTTGCCTGTGAAAGTAGGGTGGTGGTGGTTGGGAGTGGGGGTGGCACAGGGAAGGAATGTCTCCTGCGCTGAACATCCGCAGCATGTCAATGGGATCCCACACAAAAGCTGGAGAGAGCTTGCTTGCATCCTCACTCGCTCCCTAAGCGAGCAACCCTGGGCGCAACAGGGCCTCAGTAACACAGGCTCCAGCCCAGATTCTGAATCCAAGCCTAGATCCCTTTCAGACCCACACCCTGCGCCTACCCTCCAGAGACCACTCAAAAGCCCCCATACATAACAGATTGGCTAATCCGCTCTCCGCGCTGGCCAGAGGCCCTGGATGCATCGCTTTTAATCCCCCCGCGACAAAATGCATCCACAAGTAAACAAAGTTAGCGACCGTGAGGCCTGGAAATATCAGAATATTTTTCTTGGAGATTTTCCACGTCAGATTTGTTTTTGAACAAGTTATTATTTTGCATAGCTCAGTTGGAGAAGACGACACCGGTTTTAAGGGGAGCTGACGGCGTGAACCCCAGTAAATCCTGCATGTTAAAGAGGAATGCATCCACGGCGTTACCACGGGGTGGTAGCTGCGCTGCTGGTAGCTGTGTTGGTGTTATTGTTTCCATTTCTCGTGGACATAGCTTTGGCACCAGAGCCTCTCACAGCATACACACACACACACACACACACACACACACACACACACTGGCTTCCTCTGTCTGTTTTCTGTGTTAGAGAAGGGGAAAAAAAGAGAAACAAGGTCCTGTTAACCTAAAGCATTTCATCAGCATTCCTCCATATTGCTCCTACCTCTCCGTTGTCACCTACACTCTGTGCCTGGGACATTATATTACTGCAGTCCTTGTTGCTTGGTCTAGTTCTTATTGTCTTGGCTTTTGCTCCCACTTTTCTTATTGTTTAAACAACCAGGGTGGCAACTCCTTCTCCTGGAGTGAAACATTCAGTTTTATGGAGTTTGTTGTGTTCTTTTTATGGAGTTCATAATTTTATGACATTCTTGATGAAGAACATGTGCCCTGGCCCATCAAGCTGAAAATGGAGAGTCCCTATGAAAACATTTACTCATGACATTTGCTTTTGTTGCTTTTAACTAGAGGGGAAAGAGTCAGGCTTTCACCTTGAGTTTAGCTGATTGAGTCTGCCACGTATGAGGTAAAAACGACCTTTGCAATACGGCCTTTCTTACTCTGTTCCTTCCCCCTCCTTTTCTCTCTTCCACTCCCTCTATATCTCTATCTCTCTCTCTCTCTCTCACTCTCTCTACACTCGTTGTCTCTTTTCTCACTCCTCCTCAGCCATTAACCCCACACTGGGTGCCCTCGTCCATGTGACCTCACATGTCTCTCTAATCGAATTCAGCCCTCCTTCATTAGAAGCACACTGCATCCGTGGTGTGCCCTCGTCACCGTGGTCCTCCATGTGCTCGGCCCTCCCTCGGCCGCCCCGACTGTCTCATGACCGCTCCTGCTCACGCTCCCCGCTGCTGCTGGTAGTCTGTTTCCCGCTCTTTCTACTTTCTCTTGGCCAAGCAATCCGCGGAATGCGCACAGGTGGTGGAGCGTGTGTGTGTCTGTGTGTCTGTGTGTGTCCTGCATACCCCGTGTCATCACTCTGCGCCCATCCGACAAGGGCGCCTGTGTTTAGGGATCAGGAAGGGCCTTAAGCTTGTCATCTTGGCTCTGCCCACTGGGGAAAAGCCAAGGCCTGCTGTGCCGATGCAGAGACAGAATCCGTTCTTTCTTTATTTCAAAAGAGAGGGGAAAAGTCTGCAGCTTGGTGGTGAATATTTTATAGCTGTTTCATGTTCCTCGAGGCAGTTGCATTAAAGGTTCAGCTGTTCGTGAAGTGCATTTTTGAACCACGCATTTCATACGTCTGCATTAAGACTACTGCTCCTTGACAACTCTACTGTGTGTGTGTGTGTGTGTGTGTGTTGTGCGTGCGTGTGTGTGCGTGTGTGTGCACGTGTGTTTCTTCAAGAGGGGGATGATTTTCCTGTGCTTTCATCAGAGATTTCCTCTCTGCGTTTTCATGTCGTGCTTTTGAAGTGAACACTGAAGTGCACTCTCCCAGGACACTCTGAGGTCTTCCCCCTGCAGCGCTCTCAGGATCCCCATGCAGAAATGATGAACTTTCACACGTGATCCAGACCAGAAACAGCCACCCACTGCTACACTGAGAGAGAGAAAGACAGAGACAGACCATTTGTACTGGCATTCTAGATGCTTCCATGCTGACCCTTCCTATTTAAGACACAGGGGTCACACTTGGTGGTTCTTGCCAACATCAACATGGCCACTCTGCTGAGGGCTCGGTTCTAAAGCCCCGGATCCCGCTGCTCCGTGGCTCTGAGTGACTGCGTCAGATCTTCAAAGAGTGTGTGGGGTTGCTTATCCCTCCTCAGGGGGAAGGCAGGGAGTCCGAGAGCCACCACTCTGTGTGTGTGTGTGTGTGTGTGTGTGTTGTTGGAGCTGCCTACCCACTCCCTATAGTATCCATCAAAGCACGGTGTTTGTTTAGTGTATGCCTCTGCTTTTCTTTCACATACTTCCTGTGTTCCGAGTCTGACCACACCCAAGTCCTGTAAAATCTTTGGCAGATGGGTATGTTTACCTTCAGCGCTCTGCGAACACGTCGCCATAGTAGCCCAATGTCTTCCTATAGCTAACTTGGCATTTTGCAAGCAAAGACCTGTTAGAATTATACATCCTCATCCTACCAGTTCGCTTGAAACGATATCTGCTAAATACAGGGTAAATACTTGTTACTACAAAACCTTGTCGATAGGTTGAAGGCATCTGGTAAATGACTGCCTGTAAATGTAACGTTTTGGCTCTTTTTTCCCCCCCAAAATCTGAGCTGGTCTTCAGCTCCAGAGGTTTTATGGAAGCCTTTGACGTAAAAAAGAGGCTTGCATGTGGTACAGGTTTGCCACTTTACAGGACCCATTTTCTATGGTAAAATGCTCTGCCAATGGGTGTGAAACCACAGGCTATGGGAGTCAACTTCTGTGGGACTTACTGGAAAAATAGTTATAGTCGTGATCGTGTCCCAGCAGGCAGTGGCTGGGTCAAGTTTCTTTCTTCTCGTGGACTTCCTAACAGTAATCAAAATGTCCCATGCCGGGGTGTCATCTGCGTGCACAGGGTATGATTTAATCCTCAAAAAAGTCAACCACAGCAATTAGGGCTTCCTTTGAAGACCCTTGATGAGAAAGATAGGATTTAAAACCCAGCTTGTCAGCTTGGTTCAAACCAAGTTCAGGCTTGGATTTTGGATAGTGATGTGGTCCTGTGTTCATGTTGTGAGCTCCACCTTCTTGCAGTTTGGCACTCGTATGTTCTCTTGAACTCAGATGTCCTGATTGTTTCAGGGTGGAGTAGGAAGCGTGAAAGTGGATTTAGCTGTGTTGTTATCAGACAGGGGAGATTGTTTAACTGTGTCTTTGGCAGTAGTAGTGGCATAAATGCACAATGTACCATTATTCTGTATATGAATCAACATGTCTTACTGAGAATTCCTGAGTACTTTTGCATTTGCGTGGACTGCTTAGCAACATCCTAATAGGGCCATTCCATGGGTTGACTTGGCCTGGCACTGACTTGAACAAGGAATGCCTTTCCCCCCCAAATATGGGTCTGGAAAGCTCAGCTACACAAGCACTTCTCTATAGCTACAATTCATGCATTGCTCGGTAAAGTAGTTTTAATTTAGTAAAGTTTTGCCACATACTTTCTCTGAGATATGTCCCTCTCACAGTATGGTATAGGACCTCCTCTTATATTATGGGTCTCTAATTTCTATGTCCCTGATGTCCTCTCTTTCTGTCTCTCCTTACTGCAGGTGTCCTTCAATGTGAGTGTGGAGGCTCGCAGCTGCCCCGCCCCCGGCACGCAGCACCGCTTCACCATCAAGCCCGTCGGCTTCAAGGACCGTCTGGAGGTGACGGTGGACTACCGCTGCGACTGCAGCTGCACACACCTCACGCACGCCAACAGCAGCCACTGCAGCTCCATCGGCACATACACCTGCGGCATGTGCCGCTGCGAGCCGGGCTACCTGGGCGCTCGCTGCGAGTGCCAGGAGGGCGAGGCGGGCGGCGGGCACCTGAGCGCGTGCCGTGAGGCCGAGGGCAAGCAGGTGTGCAGCGGCCGAGGCGAGTGCAGCTGCAGCCAGTGCCTGTGCTACGAGTCGGAGTTCGGGAAGATCTACGGCCGCTTCTGCGAGTGCGACGACTTCTCCTGCGCACGCCACAAGGGCATCCTCTGCTCAGGTGAGGAGGGAGGGTAGGAATTCAGAGTCTAGGATTGAGAGACACACACACACACACACACTCTCTTACTCAAGCATTCCTACTCAAACTTGCACAATAAAACACAGTCAAGTGCTCATGCACAAGTACACACATTCTCCATTTTTGGAGGAAGCCTGTTCTAGCATATTCTTTGTAACACATTCATTGCAACATTCCCCTGACACCTCACTGCTAATTATATAGTCTGAAACATGTGTTTTTTTGGTTAATTGCTGCACTTTAATTGCAGAGTTTATGATGCAGGTAATCACATATCAACCTCGGTTTCCTGTTTATGAGTGAAAATGCTGCTTATGGGTTTTGTGGTAACTAAATGTGCATTGCATATAGGGCGTGAGTGTAAGTCTGTGCTTTCTCTCTTTCACACACATATACATACACAGGATTGTTTGTGTGCATCTGCTGTTGATCACGGCACACAGTAGAGAGTTCAGCTGCCTCATGCTGGCTAGTTTCCTATGCACAGTCAGGCAAGAGCTGTCTGTCCATCTATTGTGTATTATGCACAGTAGTTTTAGGACCGTGAGGGGTTGTGAGTTTGCCATCTGTTAGTGTGGCCATAAACCTCATACTTGGCCTCTGTCTACCCTTACTACAGTGTATTACTGTGCTGAATGGATTAAAGTTGCATGCAGTAATACTGGAAGCAAATCCTTTTCCCCATGATGATGCTGTACCCAGACATCCATATACTGGCCTCATCTTAGCAGGGAAAGGGTGTATGGATTTGTTGATGGGAGCCCGCAACATTGTAAACAGAACAGCTCACTCTGTGCAATGCATTATGGGTGAGAACCTGCTGGAATGCTGCCTTCTGGCATCAGCCAGGCCACCCCCCATATACCCCCCTCCAACCAAATCCACCGCCCTCCCTTTGGGGCAGTTGTTCTACATATCCACAGTGAGTGCTTTGTAAATGCAGCCCGTTTTTTTCCATTGTGGCCTCACACAATATTCTGGTCTCTGCCCAAGAAACAAGCTCAGCATTCTGTTAAGTCAGCAACTCCCAGCGCCGCGGACACAAACGGGCGTTCTGTTGGGGAGCTGTCCCTGGGATGCGCCTTCGGGAGGACCCCACGAGGCCCCTGCAAGCGCTAATTAAATGTTAACAGTCCAGTGGGCCTCCCCCGCATGGCCTCCCCTCCATTACTCTGTGTTCCTCTCCTCTCCTCTCCTGCTGTAACAAGTCCCTTAATGACACCAAACGACGCAGTTTCCCGCCTCGTCACTTGCCCTGGATTAATTGTGCCGCACTACAGTAATACAGGGGGCCATAAACACCCCCAGTCTCCTGGAGCTAGCAGGCGCAGGAAGGGTTGTTAGCTAATGGGAAGGGTAGTTCAGGGGCCTTTGCGCTCCTGTTAAAGCACCCCACAAACAACACTGTGCTCCATTCCCAAAGTGCTCCGCTCTGGTGAGAGGCTGCTTGTGTGGTTTCTTTGTTCGAAGTAAGTAACATAAGCTTGTGCCGTTTTGAGTGCCCTGCATTTTAAATGGTATTAAATGGTAAACAAGACGTTTGCGTCCTTTATTTGTCCTCACGCAGGGGTACCAGAATTTATGTAAGTTCATTGGCTCTGAACGGGCGCCAAATGTAGATGAAATTGTGTTAACTTTCCTCACGAGGGCCACCAAGATAATGTTTCAACTACTCAACACAACAGCACATCAATTTAGTTGAATGCATGGAGGCATCACACAAAGTGTGTCTCACAGTGGTCAAAATAAAGTATCAGTCTATGAATATACAAAACTATCAATTTAGAACTCTGAATAATAATTAACTTCATAACTACAACCACAATTACCATATCAATAGCTAGTAAAGGCTGAAGGTCTTTGGAGTTCTGAAAAGTAGAGGTGCTTTGCTCATTAACATATTGACTTATTACACTTATTGAATGCTTAACTGGCGAGGAATCTTAGGCAGGTTCTTGCACCGCTGGCTTAAAAGGAGTTCTCGTTCTCTGTCGGAGTCAGGACTCCATGCATGGAGGTGAGTGCTTGAGAGTAGTGTCTTCAGGGAGAAAGAACATTTGGAGAGCTGGGTTTTGTTTACTAGGTCATAGTTCACGGTTATGGATAGGTTACAGATCACAGGTTACAGATAGAGTTGCAGGAAGTGATTGGAGGAGATGTGCGGTGGTTTACGCAATGGCTTACGTTTCACAGTAAAAGTTCCATTTAAATCACACAATGTACAAATTCATCTCTGGAGTCGCAGTTGTAAATGTTAGCTGTCAACATCAGCATAGCATATTTTCTTTGAAAATGCCTTTTCACTGCTCCTCCATTGTATGTATTTATAGCACATCAGCTGGGCTCAGCTCGCTCTCAGAGCCCAGCGGCGGTCGATCTCACGCTGCTTGTGCTGCGCACCCTGTAATGTTGTCAGAATCTTTTCCCCTGGCTCGGGTGTGTAGTTACAAGCACCAGCAGGTTCAAAGGTGACTCGGGGCCAGGATGCTTCCCTGAGCAGGCGGGCGGGGCGGTCCCTGCACTTCCTCTCCTGCCCTCCTGTGATTTGATTACTGGGTCAGTGGGCCAGAAGCCCGGGCTCCTGTTAGGTGCACTATAAAACACAGCTGTTCTCTGGGACGGGGTGTGTGCAGAGACAGTGAGTAGCGAGTATAAACAGATTCTTAGGCGTTTTCTGTGTAAGTGTGAGTATTTTCTGAACGTCGGTTTAATTCAGTATGACTTTTTTCTAATGAGACGCCATATTTTAAGTTTTTTTTTTTTGTGTATTCTAAGTCTGACGGAAGCTAATGGATATTGCAGCTTTGTTCCTTCGTGTTGTTTGCTTTAAAAACACATAAATTATCTCTGACACCCACACCACACACTAACTCTCTCTCACTCACAAAAACACACACACACACACACTCACTCACTCACTCACTCACTCACTCACTCACTCACTCACTCACTCTCACACACACACAGTCCACACTCCACACTCCACGGCTCCAGAGTGTAGGCTCCGCTCCACGCCCTGCTCTTACTCATGTCTGCCCCGGGTGTGTGGTGACACCAGAGTGTGCCATGCCAGGCCCCTCCACCGGTCAGCCCAATCCATCTCCGGTCCTGTGACTGCCCTCTTTCGCCCACTAAATCAATTAGAGCCAACAACAGCTCGTGATTCTATACACTCATGATGATCACGTTCTCTATCAGACTGACAGACCCACAAATCAATTGTCTCTTCCACACAGATCCTCGAGTGCTCTATCTACTTTCTCTACATGTCTGTACGCTCTCAACTCTCATAGATATGGCAGCTCCTCTTGCTCGTATCGCTTCACTCCCCTCTGATGGGACGAGGATAATCATAGGGATTATCGGCTGCGATTCTTTATCGGCGCAGACGCCAGCCTGAGTGGCGTGAGGATGTCCTTGAGGCTCTGGATAATGCACATGGTCACAAAGCAGCCGCTGAGACCGGCTCTTTGTCCAGACATCGGGGCCATCAGGAGCCAGGAGGTCAGGCCGCAGCAGGAGACGAAGCCATCCATCAGCATCTAAAGTTAGCCCGCTGACAGGAGCGATAGCCAAACCAAGCTAACGCGCAGCACATCACAGCACAGCGCAGTGTCACTGCCGTCCCCAGGAGGCCCTATATAGGGGGGCTGGGTGTCCGGGAAGGCCTGACCAGATCAGCTGATTACAGACTGCTCTGTGTTCCTTCAGCCTCACGTTGGTGTGTGTGCAGAGTCGTGTCAGTGATGAGCTGGTGAATGCTCTGTAAAGATACATACTTTTTTTGCATGGGCTGCTTTTGTGGCCTGAAGGCTGTCTGTGGTTACGTCAGTCCTCTGCAGATGTTTACAAAAGAAGTTGGAGTTTTGTGTAGTTGATGAATGTGGCCGTGCGTGCAGTGGCTTGTGATTGCGTGAAGGCATGTGACTGTGCTGGTAAGGATGCACTTGTGTGTGTGTGTGTGTGTGTGTGCTCGAAAGCCATCAAAATGGTCTGTTGATGAGGCCCCCAGTAAAATCCTGACTTAGGGGTACAACAAAGACACACATCTGCTGCTGGTTTCACGAGTGTAGCAGTCAGAGTCCTCGAACGTGCCGCAAGCCAGAAATAGCGCAACTTAATTTCTCTAGCCTCGTAAAAATCTCCCCCCACAAGTCTTTTATTCCTGTACATCTTTGGGCCTTTTTTTTTCTTTTGGAACCCGTCACTAAGATTCAGAGTTAGCAGGGTAAAACAGGAACACATGTGTTTGTACATATGGCGACCTGGTATGATCACAAACTTGTTAAGATCCAGTGTACCAACTTTTTTCCCAGTGTTTCTTTTTCCAAGTGGTGGTGATGGTGTTGATGTAGGAGAAGAGGGTGGTGGTTAGGGAGGGAGGAGAGCAGAGTTTGCCAGGATTGAGAGCTTGGCTCAACTCAAAGCTCACTGAGCACTTAATGTTGCCTGATCTCACAGCTCATCTCACGCACTCCCATCACCACTCGGGTATTATACTTCACACATCAGTGAGAGATTATACAACCCTCCTACTCATGTTCCGAAACGCTGATTCTCTCGAAAAATTAACAAGCAGGAGAGAATACACTGTAGATTTTGTACACAGAAGTAAAAATACTTTTTTGCCAACCAGTGTGCTCAATTTGCAGCTCTTTGAAAGTTCCTGAAGCAAGAAGTGATTGGACATCTGGTTATATTTGTGAATAGCCTGATACCCATCGCTGCTAGCTTAGCGCTGTTTTAAATAAAACCTGGCACAGTTCACCATCCTGGCCAACCTCCCTCATCTCCATTAATGTCCACTCATAGTGGCTGTGGCTGAAGCAAGTTTGCAGTAAGCCTGTTTATTTTAGTCCACACTCTTGCTCTCCCGGATGGGACTGGCCTTGGGTACGTGGCCCTCTCAGTAGCACAGCCTTATGGAAACAAATCCCCATCTTAGCCCGGCCAAGCCTGAAACCAGGAGCAAAGCTCTCCGGAGTTGCAGCGGTTTCCTAACCTCAGCCCAGTGCCCTCTGCCTGGCCAAAGCTGCTAGCATCAGGCTTTTCTCCAGCAGCCCCCTATTCTATCATCCTGATGTACTTACAGTATGATGTCATGCCTGTGAGTGTTAGACTCTGTAAGAGAGCACAGCCTGACATATTAGTTGCCCATGATGTGGAAAATGGTGTGACTCTTCTGAAGAGACTGCGACAGCATGGCAAAGTTACTGCCCACAGGGTCGAGGCCAAAGCGTTGTGATGTTGCTTTGCTTCCAGGCGACTTTTTGCCTCAGCTTTTGAATCCTAGCTCAGTGGTGCTAGACGTCTCCAGAGCCACGGCCTCCAAGTATGCTGTATGTCTGTGAAGCAGAGCAGCGGCCTGCTTTTGAAGAGGCGCTTACTGTCAACACTCTGTCTCTTATTGTCACAAGTGCACAAGGGCTCAGAAGGTTTCCTACCATAACGGGGCACATCGCTCTAATGAAGCGCTTCATTTTTACATAATCCTGTTTTACACTTGGCTTCATTTGTGTCTGTGTATGCGCTGCAGTCAGCATTGTGGTGAAGCTGGAGTTTTTGTGAGTACAGGTACCGCGCTCTCAGGGCTGGCCCTCTCCTGTCTTAATGTGATCAGAAATCTTTTTGTCAAGAGAAAAGGACGTGGCTGTAGAAATTTAGAGACGGTCTGAGTTTGAAAAACAAGATTTCCACTCCCTATGTTTTTTTTAATATCCAGAGTGTTGTTCTGAGTCTGAACAGTTGAAACGGTCTTCACTGTCATAATTTGAGGTTGCCTGCCTTTCTGGGAGTGTCTGTTGAAGAAAAGTACCAACAGATGCTGTAAACCCCTGAAATGCAGAACGCTTTATATTTCTATACTGTAGAACATCATGAATAGTTCTTTAGCACTGTTATTGAGCAACGATGTTTTGGCAGTTGTTGGACGCCTCTCTGTTTCGCTGTTGAAACCTGGAACCTTTGAACAGTTCTTCACCTGGTCCAGGTGCATCTCATCAACCTACCAGTCATCAGTTAGGTAAAGGGAGAGGAAAGGGAGCAGTCTTGTACGGCCAAATGTCACTCAGGTGTAGTGAGATGACACCTCTGGGAGAGACGTATTGAAAACGTTGTAGTTGATTGTTGCACATTCCAATGCAGACAGGCTTTTCCTCTGAGAGAGAGGAAGAGAGAGAGAGAGAGACGCTCAGGAAACAAAGCATAGTGCATCACCATGAGCGTCAGGTGCACACACTCTCTATTTTTCTAGGACAAGTCACATGTCCAAACAGATGCCTTGCTGGGAGCACATAGGGATACCATGCCATCTGTTGCCAATGTTTGCGTCAAATTAAAAGAGATTATGCAATATTATTATCTAATATATATATATATAATCTAATGTCAGTGTTTACCTAAACAAGCATGGGGAAAAAAGAAAAGGTTTGCTGCTCAAATGACCTATGCATCAGTAGTCATTCCATCGTTACACCCCCTTTAATAGCGTGATGATTCACTATGAGTGTTACGTGAAAAGCTTTGCATGCAAAGAGCAGACATTATATATTTCTGAATGTCAGCTCTGTTTTTAAGCCCCTAACCCAATTTGTAAGCTTCATGCATGCATCACTACTGTGGTAGCTTACGAAAGCACGGTTTAGAGCCACCAAACTGCAAGCCCTGAAAGAATTGGTACCAAGTCGAGCAGTGGTAGACCCCAGATGTATGTGGCGAGGACACAAATAGACCTCCGAGACCTTTTTGTTGTTGTTTTTGCAGTATTTGATGTGTTTCCATCATTGGCACTTGACAGGTTCTGTGTCCAGTCCTGTAGAAGGTAGTCTTGTTGACGTTGTGCTACAAAAGTACAAGCCTTTTCATGATGATGTGACCTCAGGCATTGTGAAGATTCAGATCAGTTGAGACTTGACTGAAATAGCAGAATATTATGTGGGAAACCCACATGTTCTTCCTGTGAAGGACATCCTATTGCCTCCGCCCAGAGTTCTTTTTGAGTGAAACACTCTGTTTTGAGATTATCAAGGAAGGAAGTAATTTCCGTCTGAAATTTTCATGAGCCCTTCTCGCTGTGGTGGGTTATCAGAGTGCTCAGGGACGGACTACGACTTCCCTGTCAGAGAAGGATAAGCTCCTTCTGGATACGCAGTACTCGACTGCAAGTCCCAGGAAGGCTGCAAGAATTCTCACTCTATTTTAGACTGTTTAGACTCTTTCTATGTACACGTTCAGCAGTTTGATTAGAGTGTAGAATAGGTTAAGATCAACTCTTTGCCGTTTTTTCTTTTATGTAATTTTAGATCCACAGGAGTTAGAGTTTCTTGTTTACTACAAGTTCAAATGATCTTACCATTGGCTAGTATGTTAGTAACATATGTTGAAATGTTTTAGTCCTGTATCTATTTTTGGACTATCAAAAACACAAATGCTGTTGTAATAGAAAATCCAGACGTTGATGTTGACCGTCATTTTATGTGGCAGGGAGCTGTAACCATTAATAGTCATGTGCAAAATCTTCGCCCCATTGTGGTGTCTAGTCTGTCGCCAGTTCTTCTTGCCACAGAGGCGGCCTGTAATAGATCAGTATGCTCTGAGAAAAGGTGTAATTTTAACTGAGAGGTGATAGAGTTGTCACAACACTAAATTCTCAGGCGGGAACATTGCGCTCAGTCACGTACTGAGGCCCACAAACACCGCCCATGTCCGCTTTGTCAGTTGTCTCTAAGCACCATGGTAGGGTATCATCAGCAGCTTGCACACATGTGTCCTCATACAGCTGTGTTTCATTACAGCTGTTTGAGATTGAGTCATGTCCACTTGAAGCTTTGCAGACCCTGTTTTGACTCCTATTTTATTCCCATTTGCAGTGTGACTGTGGCCACATCAGGCCCAGAGAGCTATTAGTTATACTGTGCTGGGACATATATTTCATTTGTGACCACTTGTGGTGCGTCGAGAGGCAGTTTATTGTTCTCAGTTGCTATTAATGTCCCACTTCTCCCTTTTAAATGGCATCAGCTGACCCGATCATTGGACTCCGTGGCACCTATTCTCTGTAGTACATAATTTTCAGCCCTCATCATGTGATATGTCATACAATCACATGAGAGATAGAGTCTCAGATTTATCCAATTATTTTAGATATCATTTTCTAGTTTGGCTTTTTTTTTCTTTGTTGCCAACTGTTTTTGTTCCAATGGTTCCTGCTGCTGAGATTGTTCTAGATTTTTTTTTTTTTTTTTTTTTTTTTTTTTTATAGAAGTGTTGGACTGCTCCTGCTTGTGAATCATGTCATCAGTAAGAACCATTGAACACTTAGGAAGGCGCCATGACACTCATCCTTCCAAAAATGGACTTAAACTGCAGGAGATAACATGCCACAGCTTGAAAAACAGTCTGAATCTGTCGTGGTGTTTTGCTAAGCAGTGGTTTCTCTCATTACTGACTAAGCTCTGGTAAATGTCAGGCATTGTTTATGAGAATCCTGGTGGACAGACATTCAGCTGACAGCAGTGTAGTCAAAGAGCAAGAGCTTTACATTGCTTGACAGTGATCTATGGGATAACTTTCTGTTTGTGCTCTTCACAAGGCCCCTTTCTTATCAGAATGGGACGCACTGCCTCACAAGGAGGATTTCCCTCTGGCAATATCATTTTTGCAGCTGTGATTTTGCAATGTTGACATTTCCAAACAGATACATGGTCTACATGTTGTGTATGCAAACACAGGTAGGTATACGTATACCTGTGTTTGCATACACAACATGTAGACTATGTACCTGTTTGGAAATGTCAACATTGTCTACATAGACACCAGTGTGTACTTTCCCAGCACATACTGATTCATTAGTCACGATCACTCTGGCCAGTAAGGGAGGTTCAGGTCCATGATAAGTGAATGAGTGTTGTGTGAGGGCAGGCAACCGGGGATGGACCCTGGAATAGCCTGCCGACACCCTATCAATTAGTTATATGCTGACATTCTTTTCCTTTCTTTCTATCTCTCTCTCTTTCTCTCTTTCTAGTGTCAGTCCCCTGTTCTCTCCCTCTTAGCTGACGGCATGTATGTATCTCTGACTAGGGTCTGGTCTTCCTCACTGGGTAAAGTAGGCCAGTGCTGTACGCTCAGAAGACCTGTCAGAAAGACATACTCACAGGCCGCCCCTCGCACATCTGTCTAGCCCAGCTTTGCCTCCACAAGCGCTAAAGCCCTGTTCTTATCAGTGTGGTTTCTTCTTCATAATTATAAACGGCTCAAAGCTAAAATGACTAATGGCAGCTGTGTTTTGTAGCAGTCTGAGGGTACAGAGAGTTTAATAACACATGGTGGATATAGGATCCGAACTCGGTGTGGATCCATTCACATTGTGTTCCTTTGTCAACATGTTCATATCAGTACAGCATGTTGGTCTGTTTTCCTGTAAGAACACTGTGTCAAGGCATAACAGTCTCTCTCACTCTCATAGCAATCTTCATTGCCCTCACTTTGCCTGCAGTTCATGTTATGAAGTTTATGACTAAGTACCTGAAGTACCGTTGTCACATATCAGTTGAAGTGCTGATTCCAAAAAACGGACTAATTATATTTTTGTTTTGTTTTTTTCATTGTCCTTTTTTTTCCTCCATATTCCTGTCCTCCCTACCCCCACCTCCTGGCTCTCTGCCAAATGTAGCAACATCAAGTAAGACTGTGTTTGACCTTGGGGTGTTGAAGAGCCTGCACAAAGAGGCCCAGTGTTGTGTCTCCCTCTGTAATCTGGGCCCTGCGGTTTCCCCCCCACATACACACACACACACACACACACACACACACACACACACACACACGGACCGCTGTGGCAGCCTCTGCCTGCACTCAGTACCACATGGACAACAGAACTGAGTGTTGAGGAGGGGAAGGTGCTGAAGCCTTTGAAATGAATCAGTCCTTGGCCAGTAGTTCTCCACTATCAAATGTCAGTCTATTTAATATTAGCTTTTGAGTTCAGTCAAGTGCCTTACAACTTGCACTTTGTGATACAAAGCAGTTTACTGTACAGGAAATTAGCCGAACAAGCCGAGTGCAACACTATGTAAAATAAATTAGTGAAAAAGTAGTGAAGCACTCCGAATTGGAGTCACTGGGTGAAAAATCAACTACAAGCACTTGTAGCTGCATAATTATTATGTCTAGCAAGACATGTATTACTGTGTCTTCCCATGTCTGCATACATTCCTGATGTGATTCAACACCAGGGTTTCATCAGTGCCTTGAGTGGGGTAAAAGTGCACCACAGAAACATTCGTTTGACTTGTATTACATCAGTTTCGTGTTGTGGCAATGGCTTTGTCCTTTTGATTCTTGTCTTATGAAAATAACTCCTCTTGGAGGAAACCCAGCTGGACACACACACACACACACACACACACACACACACACATACACATACACATACACATACACATACACATACACATACACACAGACACACAGACACAGGCAGAGTGAGAGAGACACTGAAGGGAGACCTCATCCAAAAACAGTGCTGAATTGGACTTGTAAAAGGCCCTCCTCTGGCACTCAAATGACAGGGCTTGTACCCATCCAACATTATTTGTGTATCCACAACAAAGTCTATTTCCAGTCCGCACCAAAGAGGAAGAACAGGAGGAGCCACACAACCGTCCCCCACAGCATAACCTCAGACTGAGGTCAGCATGCAAAGCATTGTGGGATATTGCTGATTATTGCCTTTTTGTGTTTTTTTAGCCATAGCACAACAAGGAGGAAACACTTTATTGGCCAAATACCTGACGACACATACACTCTCAGAGAGGCACACACACACACTAGACAACGAAACATGTAATTAAGTCATGGGGTTATACGATATTGTTTGTCTGTTGTCAAAGCTCTCATTATGTCTTAAAGTTTACAGGCTTCTCAAGGATAAGGAGTGGCTGACTACAAGAATATCATTCCCTTTGAAATTTGCTTTTAGACTCAATCTTCTTAAAGTCCACTCTGTCTGTTCCCATAAACTGATCGGGTATGGACATTTGCCTGGCTCCAGTTGGCCTCTTCTTTAGGAGCCTGCCATAAATTGTCCTCAAGGCTGCAGTAGATGAAAAGGAAAAACTAAACACATCTATGTTGCGTGTTAAGGGCATGCTGCATTGCAGGGACAGTATATGCTTTATAGATGTGTAGTAAACAGATGATAAAGGCACTTCTTGTCTGTAAATTGCCCATTAAATCCCTTGAATGCAAGGAGACAAATGGTTAATGGATATAGCCTCCCTGGCTGGAGGGTGAGCTGGTTTTGGGTCTGCACCACATGTTTGCCTAGTTCTCTTGAGGCTCAGAGAACAGTCAAGTGGATTCTGGATTGAGAAGATGTGTGCTCCAACAAAGAGGCCTCAGCCAATGCCACTTCCAAGATGTTGAGCAGTAGATGAGGGGTGCACACACACTTGGCAAGTCTTTTTGAGCTTTGTGTGCCAGTCAGTTCCTGTCATGTCAGAAAAGGTTAGTTTATATGCGTGTCTGAAATAGTCAGGGCCAATGGAGTAAAGCAATAGGTGTAATGCTGTCCAGAATTGTGAAATCTATGCCACAGGGTCCGTAGTTTAGGTGTAGCTTTTCACCATTGGCTGACCCTCAGGTTGAGCGAGTCGGGATGCTATCTGAATCGGCATTTCCTTCAGGCACTTGCAGCAGAGTTGGCGGCCGCATACGAGTGTTATTTTCCTTTGGGACCTTAAAGAGGCCGGCCTGTTCATTGACACAGGAGGGGCGAGGAATGCTTATATAGTCACAGGTCCAATGCGTGTGGCTGGCATGGAGGAAGCCTTTCACTGTAAGCCTGCCATGGGTGTCTCGTACACACACTCATTTGCTCAGTCTGGGTTAGTTTTAGGGGTCAGGGTTTGTCTTTAAATAAACCAGATTATACCTTTTTATATCATACCTCACCACAGAGATGATTAGCAGCTTTGAGTATCATGTACATTCTAGCTTAAATCGCGAATCTTGCATGTATTTTGACTTATTAGCACTCTCTGAATGCAACAATTTAGTTTTTTTTTTCTTATAGAAAACACATGTCTACCTCAAAGCTGCTCCAAACAAAAGATTTGCTTTGTCAATGGATTTTTGCACAGGCTCTAATGATTCTTATGATTGTGAAACCGAGTGCTCATGGGGAACCTTCAGTCTTGTTGGCAGGCGTTGTTGTCTTGGAGAGTCTCCACAGCGAGCTGAGTGAGGCTTAGAGCTTGGAGCCCAGGCACATGCAGGGAAAGTAATGGAGGAGTTTCAGTGTGTCATAGTTTCACTGTTTTTCTTTCCCTCAGCTAGAAAACATGCCTTGAGGACCATGAATCATGCATGTGTATATATACGTACACACACACACACACATGTACGCACACACACGTACGTACGCACACACAGAGACACACAGAGTGAGAGGGGGGGACGTGCACACACGCGCACACACACACACACAGAGAGAGACACACACACAGAGTGAGAGGGGGGGACGTGCACACACGCACACTCTCTCTCTGTCGCTGCAGACAGGAAATATTTCGAAATGCTACTCTGCCTGCTTCAGTGTGATTTGTTTGTAATTGTAACCCTCCTTTGCACATACCTTGTCCTTTAGTGGCTAGTATCCTTAAAGCAGGGTCTACACTGGGTTTAGCTCTAACCTTACCCTTGCGGTAGCCTTAATGATCATGGCGCCTAGCCTGTGTGAATTTGGACTCGCTCAAGAGTGATGTGGTGGTTTTACTTGGCTGTGTAGCTCTGAGCATTATGGGCAGAAAGTGTCCGTCTGGGACTTGTATGAGCTCCATTTATCCCCGTTGGTTCAGTTGTTGTTCTCGCATCGCAGATAAGATCTTAACGTCCGAATTTATTCTGGATACTTCCTTTTTTCTCTGGGACCAGTGCTGCCCTTCCTCCCGGTTGGTTCAGGGCAGCGATGGCAGAATGCACATCAACTGGTTGGCCTAAATCTAAGAGGGAGCAGGGAACAGTGGTGAGAGCCAGCCGTGTGGGTGTGGGTGTGGTTTTGGCAGCAGATCCTGGGCTTGTTTAGCTCTGGTCTTGCTTCCTATCAGCGAGGTCCTGGAGCTCCATGACGACCCCGAATAACAATTGGCGTATGAGGGCCAGAGTATGCTCAACTCAAGAAAGCACTTACCTCATACTGCTCGAGGAATTCCATGCATACTCTCATCACCAGACACAACACCATCTGTTTCAGGGTGTGAGGAGAAATTGGCCGGTGGTGATGATGGTGTTGATGTCATGCGTGCCTGTAATGAGGAGCTGATTATGTGCGTTAACTCTTCCTGTTCCGTAATTTTCAGTAACTAATTAACGTTGCCATCAGCTGTAGTCTTTGGATCACTTACTGATCTGCTGATGGTTAAAAGTGTTGATGAATACATATTTACCTCAACACCAAACCACCTTCTCACACCTCCATTAGTTAGCATTAAACACATGGATGTGTATATAGCTGAGACAGAAATGGCTTTTTAAATTTGTGGATGTCCACAGATCCAAGAATCACTTCTGACCGTGTCATCTCACTTCTGCTAAAGCTTCTAATCGTCTTCCTCTCAGCAAAATGTTTGTTTAGGCAGAGTACACCATTTGCCTCTGTGACCTCTGTGAACCTACCCTGTTTGATGATTCCGAAATGGCATTTTATATTTGTGGATATTGTTACGAGCCAGCTCAAGGCACGAAACAAGAAGGGGAGGCCACGCAGAATTTAGGATGATGATAATAATAATAATAATAATAATATATTTATTAATGGTTTACAAGTTTATATAGTTATCTAATAATTATAGCAAACGTGTGGTGACGATCAGTGTTATGAAGAGAAACAAAAGATGTACTGTAAAGTCAGTTAACTGGTAATATAAAAAAACGACGACGATAATCCAAAACCAAACACACTCCAAAACCAACGACAATCCAAAACCAATCTCTATTCAAACACCAACGACCAATCCAAAACTCCAATCCAACGCTCTCCCGACTTCAGTCTGATCAGGGCTTTTGTAGCCCAGCCAATCAACCATACACCTGGTTCCAATTTACCTGTTGTAAAGACAGATAGAGAACAGGCATGCAAATATCCTGGGGCGGGGCCTAGACCCGCCAGGGTCGTAACAATATGCAGGCTAAATTGGATTACATCAGAGGCCAAGTTTAAAAAAAAAAAGATCACTACAGGTGTGTCATTGTTGGAACACTCCCTCTATGTTTATCTGACATTCTTCTCAAGTTATTTGCAGAAGTGATCGTGTCCTCTTCTTCTGCTCAACCTTCTAATCGTCATCCCATCAGCAAACTGTTTGTTTAGGCCGTGTACACCATTGGCCTTATTAGCCTCTGTGACCTCTGTGAACCTACCCTGTGTGATGATTCAGATTAAGATTCTTCATTTGAAAAACATTTCCCTTGGCCATCTGAATTATCTTGTCGGCCCCATGACAAGTGGGGAACTAAACTACAAGGATCGCCATGGCATCACTACCAAGAACGAAGAATAAACTACCACAATAAGTGTTTCCTCTGATGGGTCATGTGACTTAATTAGACATTGTCACATTGATCAACCTTTTAAGGCAGATTGTCTAGGTAAAAGGTAAAATGAAATTAGTTTTTGCCATTTGATCTTGTGTGATCACCAGCACCATGAACAAATTCAGGCAGGCTAACCGCATCTCTTGTCAGTTTTAGTTTGGGGAAACATGGCTATGAAACTATGACGTGTCTGTCGGTAATAAAAGGCAAATATGTTTTATGTCTCTGCAGCATAGTTACAGATTCAGAGTATAAGCTTGCTATAGCCCTAAGACATGAACTGGATAACCTTCCTAGGCTCATTCAGCTTCATGTTGAGGCTTGATGCTTCTCTGCAGTGGCCTTACAGTATTGTATGGCACCCTCTGGCTTCTTTGTGTAGTCCAAGAACGCACATACACACACGCACGCTCACACACACACGCACACACAAACACACGCACGCACGCTCACATACAGAGTTCAAGAGGATTTAGAGAAACAGGTGTTTAAAGTGCTTGCCAGTACTTGCTTCTTGCATTTTCTGTATAAATCTAAAGGGCAGAGTGTGAGTGAGTGAGCTAGACAGAGGCAGGGAATACAGACACAGATGTCTTTGTTTGCATATAATCACTGTGAGGACGAGAGGGTTCACATGGCTAGAATGTCTTTCTTATTTTCATGGTGTGTGCTAGCCTGCTCGCAGCGTGGTCACTGTTGGTTGGAGTCGGCGCGGCCATGACTCACGCCGGACACACCCGTAATGTTCCCGTGTCAATGGCACAGTCCCTGTAAACCATTAAACCACAAGGTGTGGCAGAATGACCTACTCTTCCCACAAGAGCACCACAAGAGCCGACAATACGCAGAGGTAGGAGTTCAGCAGAGGTAACGAAAACAAATATTCGGTGAGCGCTGACTTCGGGGGGAGAGAGAACCGTGGACAGTTTAGTTCCTCTTGCCTCCCTTGCTGAGCTCCTCTCTCTTCAAATCTCGGTGAGCTCCTGATCCCAGAAAAAAGAAGAAAAAAAACTTGCATACTGCAACAGATCCTGCAGGAGCTGCGTTTTAAACAGGAAATTGATAGTAAAAGACAATGTTGTTTTATTTGTCTTGTCTCTTCCTTGTTCTCTTGAAGAGAAAACGCCAGGAGGCATTTCTTGACATTGTAACCTGGACCTTATTAGTGCTGTACGGAACCTTAGTGCGTATCCCCTTTGTGATGAGCAGATGTAATTGAATTTGTCATCTCGCTGACCTAAATTCTTTTCTCCCCTGACCGTCAGCATGCTGGTCGACCACAAAGGGAAAGTTGCCTTTAAGTAGCCTGGCAGAGGTACTGGTAACCCATGCTCTGCCTCGTAGTTTATGCTGCTGCTGTCCACTTTATAGGCTATGCTTTTACAGATGTGTGATAATGGTATCGAAATGCCAGAACTGTTTTGTTTTTTATGTACGTAATATTCAGAAATGCATCCCTCTCTGGATGCTCAAAGTAAACATCAGACTCAACTATCTGGTTTTGCTTGCAGTGGCATTTCCAATTTTGTATGCATTCTCCAGGAGAGTTGAGGCGTGTGAATTTATTAGCAAACAAATGAATCAAGAAGTGCCACTAAGACCTAATCCGCGTGGAATTCTGCGTGCTCGCTGACACCTGGAGAACATTAGAGCAACAGAGCCAACCTGATAGAGACGGCTCCATTACAGGGGCGCTCCACCACCCTTACCCCCTGATTCTGTGCTCTCACGCTAGCCCTTAAAACCAGCCTCAAAGGGCTGTCAGAATCAAATGTCTGTGTTTCTGTGTGTGTGGGGGTGGGTGGGTGTGTGTGTGGGTGTTTTTTTTTTTTTTTTTTATTATTTCTTGACGTAATGCATGGGTCTAGCAGTAAGAAGGAAGGTGTTTGTTTGTTTTTGTTTTTTTTGCTTTATACCCATGTACAATACTTCACATGGGGTAACACATATATGCACACATGCACACATGCACAGACACTCACCCTCACCTCCCAGTAGGCACCACTGACCTTGCTCTGCTGTTTGTTCAACATTATCTCGCTTGAGCTCAGCATTTGTGGCATAAGCCGCGACCGAGTGAGTGCATGGTTGGACAGAAGCATGAAATTCTATCTTTTTTGCTCTGTTCAGTACTGGAGTGGAATGCGAACAAACTATTTCTCCACCAAGAAAGAGTTGTTGTTTTTTTCCAAAGAATTTGGGTCACAGTGGCTTCTTGTGGTTAGGTTCCGACTGGGATGTCTGTGGTCTTTTTGTGTGTGCGTGCGTTCGTGCGTGTGTGTGTGCGTGCTATTGCATGCAAGTGTGTGTCAGTGCACATATTTATCTATGAACTCACTGGCATGAAATCACTGTGAACACGGCTGTATGTTGATAATGTGCGTTCCTGGTGCTAATGGAACATCGCATTTTATCGTTTTCCATGGAAATCTTCGAGGAAACCATACCTCATACGCGTGCGCGTGATTGGACAGGGATCCTTGACTGATGACTCACTGCATGTGTTTGTGTGTTTGTGTGTTTGTGTGTGTGTGTGTGTGTGTGTGTGTGTGTGTGTGTGTGTGTGTGTGTGCGTGTGCGTGTGCGTGTGCGTGTGCGTGTGCGTGTGCGTGTGCGTGTGTGTGTGTGTGTGTGTGTGTGTTTCAAAATGGAACTAACAGTGAGCCTCTTTGTCTCCCATCATCCTTCCCCCCCCCTCTTTCTCTAGGTCACGGAGAATGTCACTGTGGCGAGTGCAAGTGTCACGCCGGTTACGTAGGCGACAACTGCAACTGCTCCACGGAGACGGCGTCCTGCGTGTCGGACGACGGGCAGATCTGCAGCGGCCGGGGCAGCTGCGTGTGTGGGCGCTGCCAGTGCACGGAGCCTGGGGCGTTCGGGGACACCTGTGAAAAATGCCCCACCTGCCCTGATGCTTGCAGCACAAAGAGGTAATAGTGAGAACAGCTCAGCTCTGGAACCTTCTGTCTGTCTCATGTTTGTTTGTCCTAAACCGTAAAGCGGCTACACTGAACATAATTATGATTATGATTAAATTATGTTGTCTCTATTCTCTAACATAAGGCAACAGGAAAGAATTTAAATATAACATGACTTACTCCATCATTGACATTACATACATAAAAGTGATATAAAAAAAAACACTTTTCTTCTGTCTGTCTCATGTTTGTTTGTCCTAAACCGTAAAGCGGCTACACTGAACATAATTATGATTATGATTAAATTATGTTGTCTCTATTCTCTAACATAAGGCAACAGGAAAGAATTTAAATATAACATGACTTACTCCATCATTGACATTACATACATAAAAGTGATATAAAAAAAAACACTTTTCTCTACATTGGATCCTCTCTATCCAACATGGCAACCAAACAAAATCCTCATGTGCTTCAAATGCCTTTGCTGACCTGGAGTCAACACTCAGCACAGATCCCCCTTCAAGTCAAAGGTCAAGCTGCTGTCTCCGACTCTAGTCGCTCAATATTCCCATAGCGACAGCAGGCTTATGTTTTAAACTGGGCAGTGTTAAGGTCACTTGGTGCAACTTCAGGGCATTATCCTGGTTTGAATAGGAAATCCAGGCTTATTGTGCTCAGGAGTTTCTCTGTTTTAAAACGGCTTTGCTTGTTGTGTCGTCACAGGGAGTGCATTGAGTGCCGGCTCTTCGGCTCCGGGAGACTTGCTGACAACCAGACATGCCAACGCCAATGCAAAGACGAGATCATCACCGTGGAAACGCTGAGTGAGTACCCCTGGCAACCCACCTGCAGAAACAGGGAGTGTTAAATCCGTCTGTATTTCTTTATATTTCGTATTTTTCATCTTTTTTTAATCGGTTTTGAAAACAACACTTCCAGTGCAGTGAACTTTTTTAATATGAAATTCATATGCAACGCAAGGCACTGTGGTGAGGCTTTGTCGAGATGTCAAAAACAGGCCGCAGTCTAGATTCTTCCACCGTGACTCAAACTTGAATGGGAATCTGCTCTCCGACTTTGATGAGGCGCTCAGAGGGGTGCGGCCATTGAATGTGCTCTGGCTTTTGTACGGTGGCCTGGCGGCCCGCGGCCCTCGGCTGCAGTCATAGCCACCAGCTGGAGGGATCAGAGGGCTGCTGCTGTCTGAACATCGGCCCCATGGCAGCACTCTCAAATTCCTCTGTCCTTAAAGAAAACACGTCCGGTGTTCGTACACATTCCTGGCTCTGTAAGTGGAAAACAGACATAGTGGCTTGGACAGAACCATAATAAAATTCCAGCCAATCAACATGCTGCTTCAGGAGCACGGAAAGGAGGGGTGTCATTTGATTGGCTGTTGAGCTCAAATATCAACCAGCTTTTGCCAGAATCATGAACTCTACCTTTTGAAGAAGCCAAGTCAACCGGTTTTCAATAATAGTAGATAGGCAAGCTAGGTTTCTTTTAGCTTAGACAAGTAGAGTCAATATTGTCAGCAGTTGATGGAGCGGTTGCTGACGATGGAAGACTCTCTGGTTTCACCCTCAGCTGTCTCCACTGATGAGTGTGCATTAGGTTAAAGGCAAAAGAACGCAAGCAGTTTGGGGGAGAATTGAGAATGCAGTATTGGCAATTATCAGTGCTCACCCAGAGAGTCCTCAGCAGACCTGCAGTCATTTAACACCCCTGAGGCCCTGGCTGCATCTAGCTACCTCTAGCTGCCGCATACACTCCAACCATTTCTCCATATGGGTGCTGCAGGTGGGAGAGGAGCAGGCTGTTGTCCACATCTGCAGATTTTACATCAGTGTGGCTTTTTTTTTTGCGATTGAGACCTGGGCCAAAACACCTGTCTGCGGTCTGTGTCTGAGTGTCTTGGCAGGGTCAGAGTGTCTCTTCCTGTGCTGGATGGAGTTCCTCCTCTGTGTTCAGTGACTGTTTATGTTATTATCTGCTGATTGTCAGTCTGGGTCCATTCAGCAGACAGCTCTAGGTCCTCTGGCAGCCTGTAATGAGACCTGTGTCCCACGAGCCCCATCATTTGGCGTGGGTGACACGTCTGTATTTATAAACACAGCATCCCCTGACTTATCACGTTTCATTTTGTTTTAGCATAAATTAGCATACTTGGAGCTTTGTGGGAGTAGCTTTGTGTGGGTTCCTATACTTTCTTTCCTCATTGAAAAAGTCAGGGGCCTTTTCCACACCCTTTTCCTTACCCACCCACTTCCTCTCCAGTGGCATGTTCAAGTGTCATCCCAAACCAATTCCTCTCCAGTGGCACGTTCAAGTGTCATCCCAAACCAATTCCTCTCCAGTGGCACGTTCAAGTGTCATCCCAAACCAATTAGCGGGGAGTGAAAGTGCGTTATAAAACCCTCCAACAGTGTGTCTGCATCAATGCGGGCTTCGCAAGCATGTGCAAAATGTGTTAACTCTACCTGTCAGTTGTGTTTCTGGATGCATCGCCGTATTTGTCATTAGTAGTAACGAGTTGAAGATTGAAAGGAGGTAGACCTACATAAGACAACATGTGTGGGTCTGCATTACAGCGTATGGATAAGATCCACACACGCTCATCATGAAAGGAGTAAACTACAAAACAAACAGAGTTCACTCTGTGGGGGACTGGGAGTGGGGAGGGTTAATGAGGGATAGACTTCTTGTCATCCAAGGACATCCCAGTGAGACCGATGTGTTTGTTGATGTGAGGAACTCTCAAGGGCTCGTTTCTGAGACGACATGGTCAATAGTTGGGGAAAATGTGTCTAAAGCCTCAGCTATCATCAGCTATCGGCCTTAATTGGTTCCTGCCATGCAGTGGGGAACATTTTATTCCTGTCTAGGAATGCGCTAATAACTTATTGTTATGGAGCGTGGAGCGGCTAACGTGCGTGGCCGGGGTCAGGACAGTTAATGAGTGAAACGGAGTTTTAAACGTCCTGTGTCGGCCGGGAAGTCTCTCTCCCCCCCTCGCTCTCTGTCTCTCTCTGTCCCTATGTGCCGCCAGCCTAGTTACTTCAGCGTCTTCCCCCTGCTCAGCTATTTCAGACATCTGACTTCCCTAATGGACTCCACATGTACATTCCTGGATACTCTTCACACTGCGCAGAGGCTGGACTAGTGGGGAAGTGGGATAGAGTGAGGGGGTTTGAGTGTGTGGGGGTGTTGGATGGGGGTCGATTTGGATAACTCTGCTGTCCTGAGGATATTGAAAAACGTCAAAAGAAATGAAAACATTCCATTACGCAGTGACAAGCCAATGTCCTCAGTGGGGAATGCAGGACCATGTCCCTCCAACTGTGATTTCAGCTTTAAACCACTAAATGAGAAGTTTTATTCACGGTTTGTTTTCATTTTGGAGATTGGGGAGGCTGCCTGTATTCTTTCCCTGTTGCTGTCTTCTGCCCTTCAGCCTCTTATGTTTGTTCAAGCTGTACCCCCCCCCCTCTCTCTCTCTCTCTCTCTCTCTCTCTCTCAAGCTGTAATATCTAAACTTTAATGAGCTGTAATGTCTAATAATTAGTGAGCTGCACTGTCTATCCAGCTGTAATGTCTAATGACTGTTGTTTATGTCCATTTCCTCTTGCAGAGACCGATGACCCAAATGCCGTGCTGTGCTTGTATAAAACTGAGAATGACTGTGTGATGAAGTTCACGTACTCGGAGCATGCCAACGGTCAGTCGGTGCTCATGGCGCTGCAGGAGCCAGGTGGGTGACGTCAGGCCTGTGGCTCTCCGCTTCACACGACCCTTCTGATACCTCACTGGGTTGTGTGGTTATGCTTGACTCCGTGCCAGGAGCTCATTGGGATTGAGAGGAAATTAAGTTAAACTGTAGTGTTTGTGTATGTGTGTGCGTGCACTGTATCTCTGTGTGTGTGTGCGCGTGTGTGTGTGTGTGTGCGCATGTGTGTGTGCCTTCCCTGCCAACTTGTATAGCCTGCGTCATGCCTCTGTGTTTGCATCCGCGGCTCACACTGCACTGAATGCTTCTCTGTTTTAGAGTGCGGAGCAGCCCCAGATGCCATGACTGTGCTGCTGGCTGTAGTAGGCAGCATTCTGTTGGTTGGCATCGTGTTGATGGCCATCTGGAAGATGGTGATCACCTTCCACGACCGCCGCGAGTTCGCCCGCTTCCAGAACGCCCGCTCCAGGGCTCGCTACGAGATGGTAAGGAGGAGCCTCTACTGAGTTTGACAACGAGAGAGTCTCTGATGGAAACCACACGGCTTTAATGTGTCTCGTATCACATTGATTCTAAAGGAAATCAGATGTTTCACACATCATGGTTTCATATTGCTTTGTTATCTAAGAAATGGACTTTTTAAAGAGAGCTTTTCTTCTGGTCTTTGAGGTCAGATGTAGATTAGGCCCTGGCTTTTAGGAGCTGGTGTTCCTGCTCAGTCCCCAAAGTCAAAGTCCCATACCTGTTCACATCCTCATTGAGTGTCATGTTTACGTTGCATATAAATCTTCGAGATGGAAATCTGACATGTCTGCATATCCAAAACCATGATGATGGCCAAAACATAATCTGCTGATTAAAAGCAGAACCCTCCTGGAGGTCGTCTCAGTCAGCGAAGAGAGCAAGTGGAACAAGTCGGTGGAGAGTTGGCTGTGTCAGTCGTTTCAAATCCTGAGTTATTGAAGCTGTTGATTCACCCAGGCCGCGCCATAATATCTTTGTTTACTTCACTGGAACCTTTTGATACAGTTCTTCTTTCTCACTGGTCTCTTTCTCTCTCTCTCTCTAGGCATCCAACCCTCTGTACAAACAGCCTATTTCTACACACGCAGTGGAGACGGTCTTCCAAATGCAGAGCAAGTCATCCAGCAACGGAGGAGTGCACTGATGTCCCACTGAGGGGTGGAGAGGGGCACGGCAGGACCGGTCCAAGAAGAGGGGGAGCATTTTTTTTTTTAGGGACTGGAACAAAACTGGCTCAGAACTATCCTTGATCAACCACGTTTCTGACTGATAGCTGAGACACCTGTTTTCCGGTTCTTATTTTCAATACATAACTTTTTGAAGTGGTGTCATTATGGGACTTTTGACTCAAGTTGGCCCAAGTGATTTTGCAGCAATGGAAAATAAATGGCAGTAAGAATGGCCAATGATGCCTGCCCAAGGAGCTTATTTTTACAGAATGTCAGAAAGAACTTGGAACAATTTTTTTAAGGACCATCCAGTGAACCTGTAGCGAAGAACAGTGGAGCTCCAGTGTGGACCTTAGAAGTGACATTTGCCAAATCGACATAACACATATAAGTCTCCCACATTGATGCACTGTAAATTGACCTGTACAGCCCTATTGAGGCATTGATTTTTCTTAGTGTATGTATATATTTTTTAACTGTGTGCCTTTTATGTGATGCATCCTTAATCTGTAACAGTAGAAGATAAGCCTGCTGCAGTGTCTGGTTTCCTTCAAGTAGATTTACCAATAGCACACACTTTTTCAGTCATCACTCGGACGAACTTGGTACTAACATTACAAAGACCAATAGATTTTTTTCACCCTTGTTTTGCATATTAGATGCTATGATTGAGGCTCATAAAGCAATACAACTCATATGAACATCACTTCCTCTCGTTGTCTGTACTGCATACAAAGAACTCTGCCGCTGGTCCTCATTTGTTGAATGAAACTAACAGATCGATATTCGATATGACCACAGATTTAGTAACCATAAGTGAGTGGTAACTTGGGTTCATCACTTCATTCATAAGGGCTGGTCATAAAGGGTATGAAGGACAAAAGAAATATGTATTTATACTGGCTGTTGCAGAGGATGGGCCACAATCATGCTGAGATTCATGTGCATTTGTTGTGGTCCTCTTAAGAGAGTCAGTAGGTCAACGGTGTGAAAGTGTGTGTGTGTGTGTGTGTGGGCGTGCGTGTGTGTGTGTCATAAGGGATGTGGGTGTGGTTGGGTGGGTTGACATGGCTTGCTGCTTGAGTGTTCATGCTTTCTGTGCAAAGATGTTTACACATTCCAGATGCTTCCTTTCACGAATAAGATTGCTCATAGGTGAAGCAATTGTTGTGGACATCCTGGGCAGCTTACACATGTGCTCCATCCATACAGAGGAATGACTTGTGTCGAACCATGCCAGTGGAAGACTTACTACCACACCTCTCCCAGATGTGATGGATCCACATCTGGGATGTTGTCATCACTTACGCTCAGGGTCACGCTCAAATCACTAGCATCAGGACCTGCAAAAAAACTTTTCATGTTTCAACTGGTCATAAAAAAAAAATCTATGTTTTTTAGTTCAGTGAAGAACCTGTAGGGTGTGTACATGTGTGTTCTTGTGTGTCTGCTTGTGTGTGCTTATTAGCCTGTAAAACCGCTAATAAGAGGATTGAGGGTCAATGAGTTTTTTTTTTTTCTTTCTCAAGCCTCATAAAAAGTAAGCTGATATAATATAAGCATCATGTTTACCCATCTCTTTGGTATCCGGTATAATTTCATAGTTTTCCATGTAAATACAACATTTCACAGTGACTGGATTAACAGAATATTGGAGACACAGTATACAGTTATTCAATAAATTGATCATTGCAGGGTAGTGTTTTGTTCTCCTTGTCTGGCTTTGTACGATTTCTGCAGTTCAGTGAGTGGTTATCATCAAGCATGCTTCAAACAGAACCTCATAGTCTGCTGGAGCAAGAACGATCAGCCCTGTGTCTTCACCTTGCAAACCCATTAGTCCGTGTTGCATCCTATGAAGACAAAATGTTGTTGTTTTTGTCTGTGCATTGTGTGTATTCTGACTGCAGATCTTAATGCATCTGGACAGGGAATGAAACTGTTGGGATAACATGGGTACACATACTTACCTTTGGGATAAGATAACCAAGGCAAGGGCAGGAAGCAGGGGTGCAGAGTTTTATTATATGCTCTTATGGATCATTGTGCTTTTCTGTACTAACAGTGATTTATGGTTCTTGATTACTGCTAGATTACACTCAGAAAAACCCAAAGCCGAGCTGTTTAACGACCATGTGCCTGGTCTGGTCAGATCTTCAAACCCACTAAACTTCAACTGCCCGTGTGTGTCGTAATAATGTCCAATGCCATTTCTGATCCGCATCAAAAGGCTCCCCACCCCACCCCACCCTCAACACAGCTACCCCCAGTAGTGCAGTTAGGCTGTCATGCACCAGCGCTTATGTCATAAAGAAAACAAACAGGCCTGAATTCCAGCAGCTGGAAGGGAATGCCTGATGCGCCGAGTGCCCAAGCTTTGAAGGCCTAAATCAATCAAAGGGGCTGTTCCAGACATCCACCATCGGTTCCAGGCATCCACCAGCACAGCTGTGATTGTGTGAAAGTGTGTGTGTGTGTACATGTCACACATTTCTTTTCTCCCTAAGGACCCTTAGCAGTGGACCCCGTGCCTCCACCAACAAAACACACATATATACACACACACAAAAGTGAGCAGCTGTTACCAGCTTCCCAGCAATTTTGGTACTTCAATTAACGCCTATCCAGTGGATCACACTTGTTATGGTGCCAAAGGGGGTTGACATATATGTGTTTCACTGCTTCAGATTTGCCATTTCAGAAACTCCCTTTAAACTGTGTCAGGTATTATGTGGCTCAATGCACCATCCCGTTGACCATCACAAATCACCAAGACACACCAACCACAGAGACAGAAGAAACACTTGCAAAAACCAAATTACTTTTCTGTTCATCTCCATATACTGTCAATGTGCAATCCGAATGATTTTCACATAAAGGATTCTACGGCTCACTGCTGTGCTGTTTCAGTCCTGCAGCGGGCTCATAAATCCCGGCTCTGAGGCTCTGGGTTGGAGCCTCTGTTCCCCCAGCATGCTCACAGGGGCAGAGCCAGAGCCAGAGCCAGAGCCCAGGCCCAGCAGACAGATGTGAAGTCATCTCTGGGAGGAGGCCTCTGCTCCGCGGCAGAGGGGAGAGGAATGTAGGTCAGCGTGTTAGTCGCCCACGAGAAGGGGACCTGCAGCAAAGGCACCGATCCCATCCCTTTCTCTTCCTCTCTCACCTGTGAAATAACATTGCAGAAACACAAACACACACTTTGTAACTCAAAATGCACTATCAACAAACTCAAAAGAAGAAGACAAACAACAGAGCTTATTGAGCTATTCAGGCCCAAACATTTATTTCAAGACACAAATGTTGGCAGGAGTCTTTCTGGTAAGAGCATTTTGTGATGAAATATTAATGTGTGGTGCAGTAAATACACTGGATGCTTGTTAAGATGAGTGTGTGAGTCTTGTTGCTGTCCTCTTACACACTTCGTCTTTCCTGATCAGTTGTCTCAGAGTTGCAGTTTAAAACCACTGAAATTTAACACAATGAATAGGCTTTAGATCAATATTTTAGTTTTAATGGGAGGGCTGCACCTAGCATTACACACAAGCACTGAGGTGTCACTGAGTGTATTATCGTGACTGATTTTTAAACAAACTCCATAGCCCGTTTTGGTTTTATCAGAGCATGTAATACTGAGGGACAAGTCTAATCTGCACATTAATAACAGTAGTGCATTAAACAAATGAATCCAGAGATGATTTCATTCAGGTTCACTGTGAGTAAAAATGGCACAAAAGTCTGGAGGATATTTATTGATGGGGCATAAAATACCAGCATGTAAGCAAGTCTGAAGTCTGGAACGAGAGTGGCCGGGATGGGAAATGGTGAGAGTCCTGGCCTTGTCTTAGGTGAAGTCATGAGAAAACGGCTGGGAGTTATAACCCAGACAGCATGACCAGCTTCCTCCAGTTAGCCAGAACCAAGAGATGAAATGTTGCGCAAGAACATGTCTGTTTGTGTGTACGTGTGAGTGTGAATGGTGGGATGCTTGAGGAGAACATGTAGGGCTTGTATCTCTACTGTCTTCGTTTTCAGAAGGAGGAAGAGAGGGAAGACTCTCCTGCCACCTCTCCTTGTGGTTTAGTGCGTCCACATGCCTGTTGTTTGTCTTGGTGAGAGAGGTGTGAGCAGAAGGCTGTCTTTCTCTGAACTGTGTCACTCAGCCATTCCTCACAAACAAATGACAAAACTCACTTTTGCGGCTACATCTGCACAGGGTGCACTGCAAACCCATCCTTCCACTCTCTATCCCTTTTCTCTCTCTCCATCTCTCTCTCCCTCTCTCTTTCCCTCATCATTTATTCTGGTTATTACCTCATGTCCTCTATGTTTTTCCTCATACTTTTGTGCTTGTCACTTTTTAACCTTAATCGTATTTCCTCTCTCATATCTACAAGATGGCTTCTGCCAACATGTCACTTTAGCCTCACCTGTAGTCCCTCTGTTTCACTTCATATTGGCACCGATCTTACTTCTGCTTTTCCCACCTAGTCTCAGACTCCCTCTCTCACATCCATAAACTGGGCTTCTGCTAATGACTCGGTGTTCGTCTGTGAGGGTTCAGGGAGCCAGTCAGGGATGCACTCCTCTGTTCCTGTGGCTAATGAGATTGCCGTTTCTAAAACACATCTCCACCTCATGAAAGGGGAAATCTGATTGAACTGTCAATCTCTCAGCAGGCCGGCACGTGAGATATGTGAGCCAGGTGACACAGTGAGATGCATTCCTCTAAACTAGGGATCTCCATCTCAAGCAGACACGTAGGACCTCGTCTTTTCAGTCAGTGAAACTCAGTGCTCAAACTGAGGACCACAGGGACTCAAACATGTGGGGAATAACACCTGGACTGATGAAGTGGGTGGGCGAACACTTTCTGATGTAAGGGAATCCTTCTGAATGAGGGCACCGTTTCCTCTTTTTGAAAGGGGGGTGGCTACTTATCACATCCCATCACATATTCAGTCCTGTAAACTTCAAAAGAGAGAAATTAGTTACGTCCTCCACTAAACTCTTCCACTGAATTACTCCCCTCCTCATGCTTAATAAATCCCAGCTGTCTGTACATGATGCACTTACAATTTACACAAACCATGCAGCATATCAGCAAACCACTCCATATTAAACAGATCCAGTTATAGTTGCTCACAAGTGAGTGCACCAGAGATGAAGCAGGGGCAAAATGAGGGGGTGGTGGGCTGAAAGATTCGGGGGCCCCCAGGGCTGGACAGGGACCCCGAAACATGCCAGACAGCACAGATTGGTGATATTTAGATCAGGCCAATGTGTTTCAGGGGATTCACAATGTACAGCTACGCCCTGGAAACCTAATGGAGCCCATCAAGTTCTGACATTTTTCCTGAGTAATTGGTTAAAAACAAATGATGATGTGTCACACAGAGATGCCTCCTCTCCTTTAACATATTGGTGTGTGTGTGCAGCAGCTTGTTTTCCATTCTGATCACAGCCTCTTTGTAATGTAAATACTTTTGTGTTAACCATGGCCTAGTTCCCATGTCTGATCTGGGAGCAAAGTGGTGAATGTTTTCTTAATTTGCTTCTTCATCCACATGACATCACCACATTGCCCCTTCACCAGGCGATGGTGCTTGCTTCTGCATGCACCCGGAGACCCAGTGTTTGCTAATTGTCATCCCCACCAGGTGCATATGATTGACATGTTCCCAGTGGCCTCCAACGAAAGGTTTGCATCTCACAAACACCCCCTGCAGGACCACAGGCTCTCTGTCCACAGACCTACACTTTGTACTCATGCTAGGAACAAACAATCTTGCTGTTATGTGCCATGTTTTTATCAATGGAGGAAAGGACCACTGGAAAAGTTGCGTTATGCTGCCACCCACTGGGTTCAAGTAGAAAGTTAACAAATTTTACTAAACAAATATTTGTCATACACCTAACTATACTTGTGATATAACTGACAGCCTATTTAAGATGTCAAAGAATGTATCTTCATTGTTAACCACATTATTCATTTAATGCATCTACATGTATATCTATTCTACAACCACTGCATCTCCTGTGTAGTGTAAATGTATACTTTTGGAACCAAAACAGTGCAATCTGGTTTCATTCCCTGTGTTTTATCGCCACCTGCAGCATGAGAGGAAACACTGCACCTTCTTAAATCGCGTCTCATTTCACATTACCAACTGCTGTTGTCACCATCTTTATTAGTAATGGTTAGCTGAGCACAAACAAACAGATCACTCTGCACTGGACGTCCTCCATGAAACCCATCTGGAGGATGCCGCAAGTTTAAGGTCATGTGCTCTGCTGAAAGGTCAAATCCCTTGCTCACTCTTTTCTAGGAACTCTGGGCAGTGATTTACTGAAGACACCTGTGTTTTTTGCTGTCTGTGGGTGTGTGTGTTTATGTGTCTGTTTTTGTGTGTTCCCATGTGCATATATCAAACTGTGTGTGTGGGTGTGTTTGCATGAGTATGTGTTTATATGAGTGTGCGTGTGAGTATTGCAGCTCTGTGCCAAACCATGACAATCCAAAAAACATTTCACCCGTTGTAACTGCCATTGTTTATCCAGCAGAGAAATATATGGTTTGAATATATCACTAAACACCTCTGTGTGTGTGTGTGTGTGTGTGTGTGTGTGTGTGTGTGTGTATGTGTGTGTGTGTGTGTGTGTGTGTGTCTGTGTGTGTGTACTCAGATGTACTGTATGTGCATATACAAATCTGCATACATATGGATGTGTGCAGGATGTGTGGCTCAACAAAAACAGGCACCACCACCACCTCCTCCTGTCTGGCGCACACTAGCAGCAGGATGTTAAGTCATGGAGTGGCAGTCTGTGGGCACCGCTGTTAAAACAGCCTTGAACAAAGGAGCCCTTATCCTCAACAGATCCCCTCCTGTGGCCCATGTTGAGTAACTGGGTTAACTGCATGGGTGCCCAGAAATGATCTGGACAGTGAAAAAAGCTTTGCGTAAGGATATGTTGCCCAATGTGTGAATTCCATTATAGGAGTGTAATGTAAAGTCCCTTTTTGATGTGAAAGTGAAAACACAAGTGATGAATAACGCATTGAAATCTCTGAAAATGTTCGTCATTCATGTAATCACCCAGTGTCTCTCATATGCATAAGCATATGTTTTATTTTAATGTTCTAGATCTGAGACTAAATTACAGCAACGCTGAATGAACCCCTGTAGTGTGAGACCTTGACCCAAATGATTAAAGATCATTAAAGAAAGGGGAGGGACTTCACCTTTTCACAATCTGAATGATAAATAGGATTTCTGATCACACTGAAAAAAAACTATCACATGATTTATTTGCTTGTCATTTACATATAACAAAGCTGGTTATGTAATTATATAAAACTGAAATAAGCCTACTAGTAATTAAGACTTTTATTTTTGTTAAGGAATAGTTCAGGACTTCAGGTAACCTTTACTGTAAAACTTTTTCAATACTTCATGTTTGTGTTCAGACTACTCAGTTCAGACAGTCTTAGCTATATGGCAAGGGAGTGGACAGGAAATATACAGCAACACC
The DNA here is from genome assembly GCF_900700415.2 of Clupea harengus. Lineage (NCBI taxonomy): Eukaryota > Metazoa > Chordata > Actinopteri > Clupeiformes > Clupeidae > Clupea > Clupea harengus. Next base: position 18,123,590 of record NC_045153.1, on the reverse strand, counting down.
CCTTTAATTCTAAATACACCTAATTAGACCAAGTCAGGAAATCTGAAAGTAATTAGGCAACGCACAATGTCTGTGCAAGTGAGTCATATCCTGTATCCTAAAAGGAAAAAAACATTTAAAAAACCTACTCAATTTTGAATTTCCAGATATGGTCCAGATATGGTAACACATTGCGGTCTTGAAAAATGAATATCTGCCCATCACGGACAGTGTAATATCTCATTTACATTTCATTTCAGTTAGAAGGGTAAATGCAGCTTAAACACCCAACTGAGATGGACTCAGCTGAAGAAAAAGGCACTATTTACCTCTGCTGGTTTAAAGGGGGAAAAAGAACACAATAATTAATACTGGGTAATCAACACACAGGAGATCAGTCATATGAAATCCTTTAACTACATGTAATAGTGTATGAATTCTGAGTATAGATTAACTTTTCTTATGCATATTCCTACACTACCAAACGCACCTACATGCATTCTCACGGTATTCACATTAAAACAATGTTTTACACACATATTAAATGATTACAAACATCCAAGTAGGCCTAGTCAGTCATATTTGAATGGCAGCTGTTAAAATCAAACGCGGAAGTTTTACTTTTATCTGGTTTTACTCTGTGTGAAACATAAGATAATGAAAGAACAAGGTAATTCCGAATTCCTTCTTTTCCGAGGCATGGTCAGGTTGCCACAGCACCTTTCAACATAAATTCGGTCCATCTGAAGCCTATTGAAGAATGTTCGTACAAACACAGCTGTGAATTCACTATTTCTATTTGGCATATATGCTATCCGGGACATGATGTTCACAACGTAGCCTATAGGTAACGTCATGTGCACAAATCATTGTGCATTAGTGTTTTGATGTGGCATGTCCATCCGATAGCAGGATAGGTTATCGGTTACAGATAACACTAGGGTATTTCAAAACCACTTTGTCTCGTCTACTTTGATCTGACAAGGCGAGGGAAGCGCCTTTTGGATTCGGTAAGCTTCGCATAAGGCTACCGTAGACATACCTCAGTGAACATTCACGAAGTTTGGCAGAAGTTCACTGTAGTGAAGTTCCACTAGGGCTTCCCCCTCTCTCCCACTCGATGAATAACACCGTTCCTCCCATCGCGGGATAACGTCAGACCCCGTGCGGTCCGTTTGGGAGAGTTCCCGGTAGTGGTGGGTTGGGAAACGTATTTAAGGTTGGGAGGCAGATGTGCACATTAGCTCAGCGCGAACGACAGCAGCTGCTGTGCACTGACACATGCCCTAATAGTTGTATTAGACTCAGAGGATGCGTCCATTGATTCTAGCTTTAGCGGTCTGCTTCGTCCTGAAGGAAGTTCAAGGCTGGGGATACAAGAATGGGATACTTCATAACTCTATATGGCTAGGTAATATTGTTTCTTCCTTAAATGTAATAATGGTGTTTCTTGTATACCGACTCAAAGATGCTAGCAGCCTATTACAAAAACTGCTAATTAATTGTTTCCTTAAAAAAACGATATTTTTCTTTATGTATTGACATGCAGCAGATTCTGCCGAAGAGGGCATTTTGAAAAAGTGCAGAGAAATGTAAGAATAGTTTTGCATCTGTTGGCAGACTGCTTTGTGTTGATACAAAGGTAATAATGTAACTTAAGGTCTGTCTTTGGAAATGTTGGATGTTGACACAGTAGGAGAGAGGCCCATTTATGGATGTTGAGAGAAATGACTGCTTTGCAGGGTCTTGTAAATATGAGGAAATTACTTCATCTTGTCATGGTGGACTACAAGTCAAGAAAATAACATATAACCAACTTTGGCAGAACATAACCATTCGTGGTTTGCCAGAAGAACACTATGTTGTGTGCATTGTGCCCTTGATCTGGTGTTTCTGCTTAATTTGTTAACTGCACGATCTTGTGATTCTTCACATCTCAAGTAAGGGTAATCAGCCCTTCACTCATCTAACAATCTTTAGGATGTAACCTACAGGCCATTAGCTGTTGCAGTGCACTGGAATGAATTATGTGCGGGCGAATAGCACACATCTGGAATGTAAAAAGTTCCAAAAAGTTTACAGTAGTGCGTCATGTGACCTACCTATATTATTTGGGTCTGTAAAATGCTGCAACTGGTGTAACACACCAAGGGTTTAATGGGTCCGTGCTGTCTCAGAGTGGGAGGTTAAGAAAGTGAAAAGATTGGCTTACAGTTAATTTGCCGAGGGCTCCAACTTCTAAAAGGTCATGCATGCGTAATGTCAAAACAGAGTTCAAAGGAGCGTGCAGCACTGAAAAGACCCAAGACCTGCAAAGATGCCAAGTGGGGGATGCCCTGGCAACCGCTGGTTTACGTGTTCTGCTTCAACTGCAATAAATGATAAACATGAGTTTTCCTCTATAAAACCTATTTGTAGCTATGCCAGTGTTATCTGTTTAGAATTATCTTGGGTGCATCGCCTCTGTTACCCCTGGCATACAGAGACCTGTTTGAACGTCTTTGCAGGAGGCTTGTGCAGGACATTTTAAACAGACCAAGAAAGCTCTGTATGAGGGCAATATTATCGTTAATTGACAAGTGTTTTTTTTGTGTTTCAACAGAACAAGCTGCTGGAGTCTACCACCGGGAATCTCGAAAGGGGAGATATCAGCTGACATTCAAGGAGGCCAAGGCTGTGTGCAAGTACGAGGGGGGGAATCTGGCCACTTACGAACAGCTGGAGGCTGCTCGTCAAATAGGTCTGTATCCCCTCCGGTTAGCTGGATGCCTAGAGTGCCTCTGGCATAAACAAAGTGCTCTCATCACTTGGGTCTTGCCTGTGGAAACAATAGGATCAAAGCCAGATAATCCAAGTGTGTGTCAAAGACTGAGAGTAAAATAGCACACATGCATTTGGGTGTGTGTTGTGTGTGAGGGGGGTGGGGGGGTTCGTGGAGGGTGAGCAAACAAACACAGTGATAAACAACTATTTTGTGATGTTTTTCCAAGCATATGCCCCAGTGTATGTCTGAACTTGATGTACTGCAGAGATTCAGGGTCTGGGTAGTCTGGGTAGATAAATGATTCCATCAGATGCCCTATTCTGTACTAAGGGAAATTATACCACCAAAGAGTAAAAAAGCTTTTCTTTGGTGGGTAGCATCTGCGGTCTCTCAGTCACAGATTTACTCCAAAACCAGACAGATCTTATCCAGGCCCTGGGCACAAGGCTTGGTGACTTTGTTGTCTCCTGGTGCCTGTTGCCAGTGGTGGTCGTCCCAGGAGGTCCGTCTTTATTCGTTATTTCCCGGTTGTTCTCACCAGATTGAGCTTTTCCCACACAAGAGTCTTTTATGTCCCTCTTTGCAAACTCGGAGTGGGTTTGTCTGTGGTTACAGCATTGGCTCAGAGACAACCACTATTCATGGTCTGATTTGGGTTACCTTGTGGGGTTGTCTTGCAATCAAAGGTTTTACTCTGAAAGACTCCATACAGTGGAGCTATTCAGTTGGCATGCCTGGGGCCGGGCCCCGGGCCGGTCTGTGAGGTCATTTGTACCGGCACTTTGAGTAGGCTGCTTTTTGCCTTTAAAAAAATCATAAAAATAGAATAATGGAAGTTTATAATTTTTGTTTGATCCTGTGTCACAATTATTTCCTTACCCATTTGTCCCGTCTCACTGTCTAACAGTTATCCCTGTTTGTCCCAGACCAATCAATCAATGCAGATAAAAGTCATCCCTGGCTGATGCTTGTGCAGCTCTCCACTCTTGCGTCTCCCAAGTGTTCTTCTCAGTGCTTGTGGTCCTGTTCTTGCTAGCATGATAGCCTGGTTAGTTAGACAAAATGTCGCTTTCTACTTTAAAAAAAAAACTAAACACACAAAAAAAGTTGACTCAAAAAACAGGCAACTCAACAGTGAATGGACAGCGTAGTACGTTTATATGTCTGTAGGAGGCCCATGTGTTTACTTTCCAACGACTGCATATTGGTGTGTTAAGAATATAACTTGAGAAGACATTTTAAATGAGTGAAATTCTAAATGTTTGTGATATGGCTCACCCGGACTGATTTCTGAACATGGTGTATATTGCCATTTTAATGTAGAAATGCCTTAGGCCTTTGTGTCTTGATACAATACAATGCCCTGATGTTGTTGTTAAACATTTGACAAAATACAGTACATGTTGTTGTACTTCACTGTATCTGTATATGTTAATGTGATTACTCATATTTCAAGCCATATTTCTCAGGCCCCTCATTTGGGATGCTTTTCATGATCTGGCCCCCATTCCAAACTAATTGAATAGCCCTGCCATACAGCACATCCCAATGCAAGTTATGGCAAAATATTGACTGTATTAGACCTACATATGCAATGTTCTGTACATAATACACTTACTAACACATAATACTGAATTAAAGCGATCAGTCTAAAACGTGACAATAATAATGAGTTTAAAACAAATACCATCATCAATGGGTTACAAATTGCTGTCTCTGAGAGCTAGCTGAGTTTTTCTAAACAGTCAGAAAGGCATTATGTGCCAACGTTTTTTTATGCAATAAGAAACATCAGAAACCGATGAATTTCTTCGCTCAAAACAATGGTGCGTGTGTTTGTTTTTCTCCCCACACAGGGTTTCATGTGTGTTCTGCGGGCTGGTTTGACAAAGGACGAGTGGGCTACCCCATAGTCAAAGCTGGTGCCAACTGTGGTTTCGGAAAGATCGGCATCATCGACTACGGCTACAGGCTGAACAAGAGCGAGAGATGGGACGTCTACTGCTACAACCCTGATGGTGTGTAAGACTGAGACAAATGGGTGTGAAGCGATTGTGGTAGTGATGCGTGTCCAATGGATTCCATGGGTCAAATGGAGTGTGGTTTGCGTGGGAAGCTACAAAAATAATAAATCTCTTCTTGAGGCAATGCCAGTCTTCTTCCATAGGAAAGGGGTATGTCAGATGCGTCAACAGACCTATGATGGCCTATGGCTAACATGTGAGTCATTCTGAGAGGTCTCGAAACAAGTGAAAACAATTTAGGGTCTCCAAGGACAACAGAGACTTGTTCGCCAGGTGCTAAATCATATGGCCATCTGTTTTTATGGAATGTGGTTTTGGAGAATGGGTGTTGTTAGAATGGGATGTGTCCAGTAACTGGAAATACATTCAATTCTAAAAATTGCCCTGGCGTTGCTGAAATCCGGTGCAAGCAGTGGTGACTTATTTACAAAGATATGAAAATGAAAGATTTAAAATTATGCCTCAGTATCTGAATGTTGAAATTGGTTTTAACAAGTCTTGTCAAGTCACCCTGACCAAAAGCATCTAGTAGGAGTGATGTACATTTTTTGTTTTCCTCTGTGAGACATTTCACTCTGCTGTGGCACAGAGATGCCTTTTCCGTTGCCTAAAAATAATTTAACTATATTAATGGGTGATAATAATTAGTGATAAATGCTATATTTACTAGTTAAATATTTTCAGCACTGGTTTAGAGTACTTTTTAAACTTTGAAGTTGGGAAAATAATCGTAATTCAAACTAGGGATGTGTATGCAGATGCTGGATAGAGAATCGAGTCTCTGAGAATGTATCAAAGCTAGGACTATGTTTGATAACTTAGCGCTTACAACAGCTTTACAATTTAAATGACTTATTTATGTCGGTGTTAATGGCACGATAATGTATTTAATTAGAGTAATGTTCTATATGTATGTAAATAATATATATTCTAGAAATCACTGTTAAGACATCATTGATGAACTGATCTCTCTCTGTTGCTCACAGTACATTAATTATTAACTGTAAAGAATCACCAAGTGGCTATATGTTTACATTTTGCTTGGTTGCTTAGATACCATGATTGTTAGACTCACCCACAGGTTGATATCACTGTTTCTTTTTCCAAAGGAAAGGGGATTTGTGGTCTACGTTTAAAAAGCCCATGGCACAGGGATGAGGGAAGTGGGATAACTGTTGTATGCAATGACGCACTGTGACAAACGATGACATGACCCTGTTAACTTTACAGCTTTGGGTGAGTCACCAAGTCAAGAGAAATGGAGCAGATCCCAATGCCTCTGAGAATGTCCAAGTCTGTTGTGACAAGTGTGTTTAGATTTCACTTTATACGAGAAAGTGTGTTTTCCCTCTTTAGAAATGTTTACAGGTCAGTCAGTCCCCCTTGTAAGGGTGTATCTGAAAACTTTGTATTCATGTAAAGTGCCTTAGAAGCAGCCAGTGAAGTGAGTCTTGCCAAGATGCTACTGGCCAGCCAGCTTGAATTCGACATGGATAATTTGCCTCTAGCTGAAATGTGAAGTGTGTAATGTGTTTTATTAGGTAGAGAGATATCAGTGGTGTAGTTAGCCAGGAGTATTTGGGATGGTAGTTTGCTTCTTGAAAAGTTTTACACTATGCTTATTTATTTGTTTGTGTTGAATTTATCAAAATTGTTTCGTAGCTGCAAAAATAGGCCCCTTTTGCCATTAGGCTGTCTTACCATTACACCAAGGGTATGGTATTTTGGGGTTGGATAGAACTGAACTCTGAGGTGAAAACTAAATTACACTGTTGTCTCACTGTACGTATAACATTATACCAGGAAGGTATCTGCCCTTCCGCCAATTTGTGCAGTAAATGCTGTATGACCACATATACAGACAACATGGCACCAGATGTGGTTTAAGAGTTCATATATTCCCAATGGATGAGATCACATCCAATGACGGGCCCAAGGCAGCAAAATGGTCTTTCTCTCCCTGGTTCTTTGATAGAGAGAATGCAGGGTCTGCATTTCTGGTAAAACATGGAAATTGGGAGAAAATTATCCAGCAGTCTGTTCACCCCCTAGCAAGCTATTGATGTCACAAGACACATATGGAGTTCATTTTCCATTCCCCAAAGAAATAAGAGTTGTGTTTCAGACTACATATGGGAAATGTAACATTTAATCCAGGTATAAATGACCCAAAACAGGTTCTTCATGTGTCCAGTAAAAGCTTTATTTTGTATTTGTGTCTGCCCTCATGTAATACCCTTTAACATACAATATGTTATTCCCTGATGTACTTTTTGTAAAAAAAAAAAAGAATACATAGTATATCATTTGTAATCATTTTGCTACCCTGGCATGTGAAATCAGTGCTATAAGATGTATTTAATACTCAGACTTTGTGCCACATAAATGTTTTTCATCTCTTGTCTTGACAGCAAAAGAATGTGGAGGAGTCCACACAGACCCCAGGAAGGTGCTTAACACGCCTGGGTACCCCGAGGAATACCAGGACGAGCAGATCTGCTACTGGCACATCCGTGTTCAGTATGGTCAGAGGGTCCGCCTGCACTTCCTGGATTTCGACATTGAGGATGACACCGCCTGTCTCAGCGACTACCTCGAGATCTATGACAGCTATGACGATGTGTCTGGATTTGCAGGAAGGTGAATTGTACAAAATGTGCATTTGCAGGTCTACTGCTGACCTAGTCAAAATCAGCACATAAACCATGACAGTTAGAGCAATGGGGTGTATCCTTGCACTCCTAGCACACATTCACTGCCAACTCACATTCATTCTAGTCTGGATCTGTTCCATTGGATTTTAGCTGGGTTTGGGATGCAGCTAATTTACATCAATTCAAATTATTGTCAAAAATGATTTGATGAGTACTGACATGAGTGCTGAGACCACACAAGGAGATAAGCTTTAACCTTTGACCTTAACAAAGGTTTTGTTGAGTTGTCCACAGCTTTGTCCACATAATAGATCCAACACCCTTGAAAGGTTTGAACTATTCGTCATCACCTAAGCCACTACTTTGTACAGCAAATTAAGAACAAAAATTCAGCCTGTTGCATTTAGCCTCCACTGATCCTTTCCACACTATAACCTCAGTGAAAAGCGCTCTGGGTAGCCCTTGGCCGGCAACACGGACAGCAGGAATCATTTGATGACACAATAAATACCAATAAATATACTTATAGGATTGTATGTAACAGAAATGTGTTAAAAACACGTTTAATGAAATTCTCAACAAAACACTGTCATTTATTTTACCATAGGTTCTGTGGAGATGAGTTACCAGAGGACTTCATTAGCACAGGTACCATACACAATACACAATCTGCAATCTATCATCCTTATTTAAAAATGGAAAAAGTATGAATCTTAACATCTAGTGTGTGTGTTTGTGTGTGTGTGAGAGAGAGAGACACAGAGAGAGAGAGAGAGAGAGAGAGAGAAAGAGTTAGGCTACTGCAAGTAAAGTTACTCAAGCTACAGTACAGGAGACATTGGACCAAGTACGAAGTAGCCTACTAAAGTAAGCTACAAAATCTATTTAAGTAGTAAATCTATTCAATAAGACAAATTGCAAGGAGATCATGTAAAAGAACACAGTAAGTGTGAGTTATAGGGTGTTAGATGAGTGTTAGGGTGTTAGAGGTGTTCTTGGAAGACATTCGTCTTCAAGAGATTCTTGAAGATAGAGAGGGATCTTCTATTAGCCTATGAGCCTAACCACAGTTTTGAATTAATTTGTCTAAAATATCTGTTTGCAGGTAACGTCATGACACTTAAGTTCATGTCGGACTCCTCAGTAACAGCCGGGGGCTTCCAGCTTGAGTACATCGCCATGGACTCTGACCTCCTCAACGAGACCATAATCTGACCACTGTTCTTGTACCTCTTTTTTTAAAGGAATGCTCTGTGTTTTTTTTTTTTTTTTTAATTTATCATGGTATTGTTTACTCCCGTAGTGTAACCCAGTCTCCAAATGAAGGTGGTGCTTAATAAATTAGGACTTTTTTACACAAGTGTTTGATGTGTGTCCTGAAAATTCTTTACTTCATAGCATTTTAAGTGTCATAAGAAATTATAAGAAAGTAAAACAACTAGATTTAGTTTCACTGGTTATGGCATTTGAGAACTGTGGACGTTTAGTCATTAAAAACAAAGTCCACGCACAGCACAGTGATTTAAACGTGGAGGTCCATTCAAATCAACGGAACTTTTTGGAACATTCTGAAGAGCCGTATAATAACCTATAAGGCCGTTCTAATTTATTCAAAAGTGGGTGGTGTTACGTCGGGTGAAAGGTGACGCTACTTCGTTTACGTCGTTTGGCGCCAGCAAGGTTTTTTCGCGGGGTGGAAGGATCACAACGCTTTGATGAGAGCACAGCTGTAGTGGGATTTTGTAGCTTTCTCAGTTAAATATGACAACATCAATGGTATATTGTCAGTAATTTTCATCGTTTCTTAAAGAACGTTGAGGTGAGGATCTTATTCATTGTGATACTTGGTATGCTGACTTGTCCTCAGCGTGGTTGCAGTGGGCATGTTCATGCCTGTTAACTTAGCTAACGTTAACCAGAATATGTGAATAATCTTAATATCCCGACATATGCCAGTGTTTATACGGGACTTTGATTATTGGTGTAGGTGTTCTGTGAAGACATCATTTGTATAAGAAGATGTTTTGTGTTTAAGAAAATGTGTAGGCCTTTTTGCGCAAACATGGCATTGTTTACTAAAGTGAATGCAAAGGGCTTTAAGGACTTGGATAGGGTTGAAAATAGTTCTGAACACACCTCACAACCACTCCCCTAACATTTGCGAAGGGGATGAAACTAGCTCATAAAATGGCAGTTTACTTAGATGAACTTCATTTGGCAGTGCAATCTACGTAAAGATTGGGTATTTTTTGGTGTGCATGCTGCATGCTAGCCAACTATGTTAGCTACCTAGCTAGCTGGCCATCTAACTACCTTACGATAGGTACTTAGTTGCGTTAGCTTGAGGTACCGTTAGCCTGCTCACATGATCAGCTGGGAAGGGCCCAGCATTTTTAGCAGCTAGGCCAAAATGTGTGCCTTTGCAGTTATACACAATATAAAGATCATGGTATCTGGACAGCCGCCGTAAGCCAACATGAACGCTAGCTAAGTTGTCTTAAACTGATGTTTACAACCTGTCCTTGAACATATTCATCCATTATCGTTTCCTATATGAACACCATGAGATTACACGTTTGTTTAGTGGCATTGTTTATGTATGCTATAACCAAATGTTAGTTATAACCAAACCAATGTTCCTGATGTTCTTATTTCGTGACCACTCTATCTAGATGGTATTCCTGCAAGTATATGTTGAAGTAATAGTTTTGTAACTTGTGTCATAGCCAACGCTACTTACGACATCAATTAAGATGCTGTCAATGATAGATCGTCACCTTAGGACATACTATGCATTTTTGTTCATACACGGGTGTGGCTTTTGGTACCACCTGCTACACAGCAACACGCCAGTCAGGTATAGGAGCCTCTGGTTGTTTTCGAGCCCCAGCACTTATATAGAACAGTTCTCACCTTTAATTCTCTTGCTTCATAGCCAGCTAGGGACTTATGTTTTCTGTGGATAGTCCAGTGGTTCTCAAACGTTTTCTGTCATTCCCCACTTTGAACAAGGAGGCCTTTTCAAGCCCCACCTGTCCCTCATCGTTCCAATAAAAATGGTAGGCCAAGCTTAAAATTGTCAAATGTATTGAAATAGCATTAAGTTCTAAATCTTAATCAATAACAATCATTTCAAAAATAGAGAAAATCAATAACAAATAACATCAGTTCAGAAATAGAGAAAATAAAAGTGCAATGGTGTCAATCCTTGCCTCAAATGGGCTGAGTTCCAAAAATAAAGAAAAAGGGCCTACTATGCAATTGTGTTATCAATGGTAGGCCAATCTTAAAAATGTCAAATTTATTTAAATAACGTCAAGTTCTTAATCAATAACAAAGACACAGAACAAACATGGGTCTTTCAGCTGTCTTTTTCGCCACTGGTACTGAATCGCCAAACTTTGTATTTCCTGTCACAAATGTATCCATAACATTAATATTAGCCTTAACCCCAGAGTTTAGAATATAGAACATTTTGGCCCTGGAGCAGTAAACAAAAGTCTCCCCTGTAATCTCCGACTACGGTCAGTGACTGAGCAGGAAAGGTTAACAACAGGCCAATTAATACAATGCTGATTTCTTTGTTTGAGTGTGGTTGTTTAGTGCGATGGGGGTGTATGATCGTTATTGACTCTAAAGGAAGGCATGGCTACAGATCAGGGGTAATATAAAAAAAAATGTCCCGTTCATCGCGTCCATTCGCGCCCCAACCGTCACGTCTCTGCGCTCCACACTTTGAGAGACGCGGGGATAGTCACACTCTACTCAACAGACACACATAGGCCATCACACCAGTTTTAGGATTACACTGAAAGTTAGGCGAAAGTTTGTCAACAGCCCTTTCTCTCTGTTCCCTGTAGTGTGTGAAGATGATGGCGACAGTGTCCCTCTCGGGCGCCAGCCTCATTCCCCTCCTGGACTGTCTCGAGGATACGACAGCTGGGCAGTCTGAGCAGACAGATGCCTACCTCACCATTGTTAGGTATGTCTTAAACTTGTTTTCGATTCTTAACTGTGCACTTCCAAGCAGCAGACATAAGGTTGTCTTCTTCCACAAGGCCATCTGAGATTTCCCAGATAATGCAATTGGTGTGTCAACTTTTCAGAATTAGATATTCCTATAGACAGTTTAGTGGTGTCGAAAAGGGAAGAAAAAAAATGAAAGTTGAACCTCCATCTTAATCTTCATAATTTAGACTTGCAGTCTGTATATGGTCATATTTATAATTATGTATCCCATTATCTGTTCTTACAGTCGTCTTAGTGGTGAAGATGGACAGCAGTACCATGCTGTCATCGTGAAGCACTTTCCTCGTCTTGGTAAAATCATCCAGGTGAGTCTTCTGATATCAGTGTGCCCTTAAGCAAGTCTCCTGTACTTATGAAGCTCACATGCAAACATCATTTGGATAGATGAATAGATAGATGTGTAAATGGAACATATTAAAAGCAGACAGTGTATAGGTGTGTGTTCCAACATCTTGTTCTGAACAGTGGCAGACTACAATCATTTTGCTTTGTTGTACCCCTATGACTTGGTGACTTATTTTGAGACATGAATGGAAAGAGGTTAGATGTGACACTGAAACCACGTTTCCCCGTCAGGCTCACATCAGCAGTGAGAATGCGGAGCTGAGCCAGGCAGCACTGCAGACCCTAGGCCTCTGTGTGTTCTACCCACACATTGTGGCTGCCGTCCCAGGTATGAAGAATTTACTCCCACCTCAGAGTACATATGAGATACATAAAAGAGTTTTTTTAATCTTTGGTACAGTACAGCCGTGTTGAATAGAATATTTGAGATATTTGTATGATGAAGGAGAAACACAGTTGAAATTTGTCTTGAATATAGTCTGTCTTCCTTTTGTCTTCCTAATTTTGAGGCCTAGTTGAGTTGTACTTATAGGTCTGTTATGTTCTCCTGTAATCCCTCTGTACTTTTAGGAAGTTAATGTTTGAACTTTGTTTAGACTATCAGTAGCCTGGCTCTATGCCTATCGCTTCCAGCTCAGCTTTCACAAACTGAGTTTGTGTCTTGTTCTGCCACGCAATGTTATTATATTAATTATATCCTGTCCTTTTTTTAATTGATGCGTTGTATGATGTGTTGCAATCTGTGAAAATTAGTTAATGATGCTTAAAAGTTTTTTTTTTTTATATAATTTCTTCTAGATGATTTTGCAGAGGATATGCTCACAGCACTTACAGATCTGGTGGTGAAGTCGTCTGAGAAGAACACCTGCACTCGAGCATTATGGGTCATCTCCAAACAGAACTTCCACGCCGATATAATCGGCAAGAAAGTGAGGTTCACTAAATGTGATCTGAGTAGGAGTCGAAAGAAGAGGATGTGTTCTAATAAGTATTCATGTAGTGCTGCTTGGTTTGTGATTAGGATTGTGGCAAGGTGTGATTGGATCCTGTGTTTGTCTGATTGGATTGATTGGATCTGTGTGCAGGTACCTGACATCTTAACAGTTCTTGAGGCTGTGAGGAACAGAGAGGACATCCAGTCTGTCGTCATGGAACATGAAGCAATAAATGTCATCATTAGGTTTGTGGACCACTCAACTGTAGTTCACTTATATCGACCCTAACAATAGCATCTAATTGTCCGAGAGGGTCATATTTTTGTTTTAGTTGCATTCAAGGTTAAATAACTGTTCCAGGCTCTTCCATTCCTCCTTGAAGTCCAATTTCCCTTCATTCAAGCCTGTCCCACATTTCCTTTCATCTAAAATGCTGATGTCGGGAGTCTTTCAGGAGTGATTTCAGTCAGATATTGTTTAATTATCATCAGTGTGAATGTTACAGGCATCAACAAAGATCTGTACACACTAGTATATGCCAACTCGGATGAAGACTGGCTTAAACATCTGTGTCCCTTGTTTTGGCAGGTTGATCGAGCAGGCTCCTGCCCCGATGACCGAAGGTGCTGTTCAGTGGGCCAAACTGGTTGTCCCACTGGTGGTCCACTCGGCATCAAAGGTGCGCCTGCGAGCGGCTGCCGCCCTGGAGATGGGCTTGCCCCTTATTCTGGAGAAACAGGAAGAGGTTGCAGCAATGATCGAGCCCATGATGGCAACGGTAGGCTGTTTCTCCCTTGATCTGTTGAGTCCTATATTGATATTCACTTTCTTTTAAAAGCAGTTGATTGCTTCATTGAGTGTATTGACTTGTCTCCCTATTTGTTTTTTTTTCCAGAAACTAATACCTGAACTTCAGAAGCTTTTCAACAACAAAAATGAAACAAACGTGCTTAAACTCTGGACTTTATTTGTGAAAATACTTGGGAAGGTAATGTTTGTCTCTCATTACTATGGTTGGCTTTTGTATGTGCTGATGACAAAAGGCCATGGCAAACAATGGGTAATGGAAGTACAACCACTCACCTTTTTTTCTGACTTTGACTTGTCTTTGAACAGATGCTTCATCGAGGAGGTTCCTTCATAAACTCCTTGCTCTACTTGGAGGAGATGGGCTTCCGAAGCTCCTCCCCAAGCGTGAAGAAGATTGCTTTCTTTGCCTGGAAGAGCCTGATTGACAATTTTGCACTTAATCCTGGTGAGCCTTACATATGGATATTTGTAATGTTTAAACAAAACAGAAAAAAGGTTGGGTGTTTTTTTTTTTACTCCCTACAACCTGAAGTCTCGTTTTTGTGAAGGGGAATCTGACTAGCGGTGTATTTTGACTTTGTGCCTCAGAGATCCTGTGCAGTGCGAAGCGCCTAAAGCTCATCATGCTGCCGCTCAGCTCCATCCAGGTGAAGACGGAGCCTCTGCTCCTCACCAAGATCAACGTCTGGTGGTACCTGGTCGTCAAGCTGGGGCCCAACCTGGCCACCAACTTTGAGCAGGTTAATGATTGCAGTTTGTTCAAGGCAGTAATGAAAAGCCCTGGTGAAATGGAGAGAAGGATGGGTAACAAGCTGTGATTCCATGGCATACCCGTAGTTCTGTTAGGGGGACAGAAACGTCTACTCAAGTCTTATGTTCTGGGACTTTTAGGGCTTAAATCAAGACTAGCAGATGATAATCCTATCATTCTCCAAACCTGATTGTTCTTCATTGAAGAAAGTGTAGTGCTTCCTTTGATTACATGCTTACATTTGCTGTTGATCTTGTACAGGTTGGTGTTGCACTGCTGCAGAGCACAATTCCAGAATCCACACTCCTGTCTCCTACCGCAGCATCCACCCCCAATCGAAGTATCGGCAACAGGAGCACCTTTCTCGTCACCACTCCCAAAGCAGGTATATGCTGTGAATATAAAGAGCACCAGCCCATCATATAGCCAATGGCCAGCCACATTTTATTCACAGGTGTAGATATTTTCTTGTTTGTAGATTTTGTATCGGTATATTTGCTTTTTTTTATTGACTTGATCAGTGAGTTGTTTCTGTGCTACTTGCCATGGAAATGTCCTTTGGTGTTGACAAATGCCTTCCTCAAAGAATCCGCTACCAGTGGTATGGTATATATGTGTTCCCTACAGGTATTCTAAATAATTGTGCTATGAATATATTTACTGTTTCAACCTTTGGAGTATCATCGATGGAATTGATGAAGACCACAGTGATGGAGGGAAAAAAGATAAGCATCTGTGGTGAATAACTTAACTAGTGATTTTCTTGTATCCCAGTCTCAGACATTACTATCCTGTCTCCGTATCCCCTTTAGGGACACTTGTGAGCAGCAGTCCATCCCCCAGTCCCTCCTCGGCCACCTTCCCCTGTGTGCAGCTGCTGGGCCTGGAGATCCTTCTGCACTACTTGCTCGGGCCGCAGGTCCTCGCCATAAAGACCAAGCTCCAGCTCTGCCTTGGTGAGGATGGAAATCATTGTCAGCAGTATATCCGTGGATTGTGTCCAGCTGGCTTCTCATTCTAGTGGAACGCCTCGTGATCCTGTAGTGGGGAGAGAAAAAAACGACCTCACTGGAGCTTTTGAACAATAACCACATGCGTCACATTAACATACAGGGGGTCTCTGACTCAATGTGCTTTCATTTACTTGCGTCATGTAAAGGCTTTATCTTAATCTGATGAGTCCTTTGTGTGTGTGTGTGTGTGTGTGTGTGTCCCCTCTATCAGAACCACTGACGCACCCTCTTATGAGCAGCACCTCGTTCTTCACCAAGCACTCCTCTGTCTTCCTGTCATATGTCAGGAACGGGTTCATTGCTGTTGGCAAAGATACCCCAGGTACTCTTACCATTTTTACAATATGTCCTTGTCAGCATGGAAAGTTTAGTATGTCGTTCAGTTAGTTAACAGTGCTCGTTCTAATGTGAAGACATGTGTCATTGAATGAATGTGTCATTACCTAGGAGCATAATGAAACTGAAAAGCACACTATTTTTCTTTTTTTAATCGACTGTATAATCTCATATTCAGCCCCTAACCAGGGCACACAACTTGTTTGAATGTGTGGTGTTCCATATCAGCGTCATGTCTGTTTTGATGACAAGCAAATTAATCAGGAATAGACATGATGAAATCTACTCAAGCAGTGAGCAACAACAGGGCCTTTGTTTTACAGCCAGTGTAGTCTCATTCAGCACAAAATGGGAGGCAGGGTATTTGGCTCTGGAACTTATCTGGTACTGTTTAGCTCAGTGATGCCCACTGGAGTACAGTATGTTCAGGTCTTTGTGTATCTTGTTTTTTTTTTTTGTCTTCCTCCCAATTCTTCCTGACTCATTCATTGTTTCCTCATCCATTTACAGGAATGCTTCTTCACATTATTTGGAAGAACCTGGTTGGTCAGGTTTGCAAAACTGTTGAGTCAGGCAAGTGTCTATCTGTATTTTCTGGTCAGAGAGAAGCCTAAACAGACCATAATCTTAATGGAAGTACATTCTAATTAAATGTACACACTTCTAGGTGTATTTCTTTTTTTTTTTCCTTTTTTAATACTACAGTTAAACCATGCAGGGCTAAACTGTATTTTTGCAATTGTGAATTACACAGCAGCCCCTCCACAATGTCAAGCTGATGAATCAATGTTCTTATCTTGGTTTTGTTACAGGCGGTAATAAAAAGGATCGACAGGGGTCCGAGATGCTGACCTTGTTGATGCAGTCCCTACGGTCCATTCTGCTGTCTGAAACCCTGCCAGCTAAACAAGCCCTGGTGGGTCCTAAAACCATCATGTGGTAATCGGAGGGAAAGAATTGCTACATCATAGGGGTAGAACTTTACGGAACATGCACTCCATTACTTACTTACTTACATACTTAGAAAAGGTCAAGTCCAACTATGTGGGTCTCACCAACGTGGTTGTTGGATAACTTTGATCATTCTTTGACTGTTCAATAAATTAGAGGGGAGATTGCAGCTGCATGAACCTGCATATGTGTCATTTAGAGAATATGCATTTCAGAGAAGGAAAGAAATGGGTGATTTTGAAGCTTATCCTATATGCCTTACAATTTATATTTGGCTTGCATTTGAGGTCTTAGAGGGAGTATTACAACCCTTGAAATGTGAAGAATGGGACACATTTCAATCATTTATTTTGAAAATGGATACATGTTCAATTTTTGCGTGATTATAATTTCATTAACTTTTTTGTCTCGTGTATCACATTTGATTTCCTATTATAATATATTACAGGCCAGTTTCTGCCATGTTAAACCACCTATGGCCTGAACATAAACTACAAAACAATACAAAACAATAACTAGCGTGGTTTTAAAGTAGTTTACTCTTGGAGATGGTCAATTTGGATACCAGCCAGAGATCGTTTTTTTCACCTTTTGAAATGTGAGGCTTAATGGTCTCGGTTGGAAGTTGTTGTATTACTTTCGCTGGACTAACAGTCAGCTGTCACCACAGGACCTATTGGAAACCACAGTGAAGGGCATCCCAAAGAAAGTGCTTGGCTCTGCCGCCTACCAAGTGGCTGACATGGACATACTGAATGTAAGTGTTTATAGACAGTCATCGTTCCATTTTCCACCACATGTTAAATGTCATTTTTTTATGGTTTCTAACCAAGTGTTGATGGTAAACAGCCGCGTACATGTCAGGCTTTGAAAACATGGTTGAATCAGTCAAACAGTCACAGACATATAATGAAAATTTTGTTTTACTGTCACAAGAATCCTGTGAGCTCCTCTGTCCTTATGAGACCTCAGTATTCAGAGCTAGTAATCAAGTAAACAATTGCAATGGCTTCCAGAGAGCTTTGTTCCAATCGTGACTACCACCAATATTAGCAAGATAACCCTCAAATTGATGTCAAGGTTTTTTGGATTAAGTTTCATGGTCTAGAAGAATAAATACTGATTACGCAAATAACAATGTGCTTGCCATATGTTCCTTGCGGTTTCATGGATTTTTGTATTCTCTTCACTCCAGGGCACCCCTGCTCTTTTCCTGATCCATCTCTTCTACGACAGCAAACATCTTTCAACATTTGTGGAAGACGAGAAGTACGGTTCTTTGCTTGCATAGTTACAGAAAGTTGCACAAAAAAAAATATTCAATCGTTCAATAGATGGGTAAATGCTTACTTCTTTTTTTTTTTTCAGGTTCTTTACGAGCTTGGAGACCCTGCTGTCCTGTGGCCTGTCAGGGCCCACCTCACCCCTGGTGTTTGCAGAGGCGGTGCTGGAGACAGCGAGCCGTGATGCAGGCACCCTGGAAAACAAAGAGCATCTCTGGAGGATGTGGAGTGTGGTGGTGAACCCGCTGACAGACACGATTACGCAGGTACACCAAAGGAAGACAGTGATGCAGAGAACCTACCCATTTTCAGATGTTAATTAGCATTAAGATGGTTTGTTGTTTTTGTTATTGTTCCTGTTAGCTTCAGGGAGTTGAAAGACCATAAGGAATCAGTGAGATGCAAACTCTCAACTCTAAAATGTCAGTCAGATGTAAACTTGTGCATAACATATTTATTTTTCAGTCCAACGAGGTCAATCAAGGGGATGCCCTGGAGCACAACTTCAGCGCCATTCACAACGCCTTGATGTTCCCGATCTCCCACCTGCTACCTGGCAAAGCTCTCCCACAGGTAAGCGCTTGGTTTAGTTTTCAGTTGGACAAAATATGTATACTGCACTGACAGATCAGGAGCAGAGATGATCTCCTGTTCGTTTTCTTGTTCAGATGACCCAGAAGACCCTGTTGGGCTCGTGGTCCCGACTCTACATGGTTTTTGCCCGGTGTTCTGCCCTGGTGGCCACTGCTGAGGAGAACGTGTGCTGTGAGGAGCTGTGTGTCAAGATGTCTGCTGCTCTAGATGAACTGGATTTGTCAGTAGGTTGAATTACTGTACCTTACCTTGATCAGCATGTATGGACTACTCATTGACTAAGGCTGATGTGAATTATGTGGTGACTTTTTTTGTTATTGATAACCCTGTATCACCAACCTTTCATTTCTTTAGGATCCTCCAGTGCTGGATGCTATTGTAAGCATCCTTCACACCATCATTGAGAGTGTTGACTTCTCACCATTCACCCCTCAGTTCCAGCATAAGATGAAATGTAAGCCTCTCTTTCATTACCCTTTTACTTTTTTTTAGTATTCTTCTTATTTTATTTATTTAGCTTTTTGTATCCTCTCTTTGTTTTTGTTTTGATTTTGTTTTTATATTTTCCAGCTCCTCGTACTCCTCTGGGCTGGGTAAGGAAAAAGAATAAAGCACTGGGCAACATCTCCGGTTTTCATCTGTTACTAGTGCAGTGTCTAGAAGCATTCCTTGCGTTGGACCCAACCAAGTTGGCTGCTGATGGTTCTGGTGTCACACTGAGTGGTGTTGGCACTGCGCTCATCAACATTGTGTCCAAAATCTTCTCCAACTTGGCCCTGCCCACAGTTATTCAAGAAGCATTCTCCATTCTGGCTCAACCTTTGGTCAACATCTATAGGCTTACTGGAAGGTATGAAGTTTGATGAGTCATTTTGTTCGCTGTTTAGTAAATACTCAATTGAGTTTGTGTGTGTGAGTTTGTATCTAAAATGGCCTGGCTTGTTTTCTTTAGCACTGAAAATGAGAAGTCCAAAGCCTACTCAGTCCTTGCACAAAAAGTAAGTTTTTCTTCTAAGTTTGATTGATTGTACATTTTATTTCCTTTTGTGATTTTAAGTAACACTATGCAACAATTTGACATTTTTTGAGATATGGTTTTATAGGCAGCTAGTTTTGGTACCATCCTCATTCATTTTGATAGCATATGGTCATGTGAAGGACAGATAAACACCTGTGTCTAGCCATCCAGGATATGCCCTATGTAGTTCTGTATATCGGGCTGGAATACCCTGCCATAATGGAAGAAAAGCTTTCACAGCATGAAATTGCTAGCTATACTGCCAAAAGACACCAGTTAGTGTGTTGTCAAGCATATATCAGTGTCAACTGAGCTGTTCGTGGTGTTTGCAAGGTTTTTGCCTTTAAGGTAGTTAGCTTGCTAGTTTTGAAACAGAACTCCGTATTGCTCCTTTAAAGAAAACTTGTGGGAACAAAGTTACCCCTGCCTTGGCTTGTTTTTCTCTCTTTCAGGTGCTTGTATTGCTCCAGTGACGCTTTCTGATAAAGATTCCCCCTAACACACGTCTTCCTCTCTCCTGTTCTCTCCCTGTAGTTGGAGTGCCTCCTAGGGGACGTGTTGAGATGTCTGCAGTCCCGTTCAGCCCTACAGTATGATGATGACATGCTGTCTCTGCTGACCCCTCTGCTCTGTGAGCTGTTCCCACACAAGAGCAAGCAGATCCGCAGCCTTGTCACCCAGTTCTGGAATGCCACATTTGCCAATGCCCCTGTTCTAAACTACCCAGAGAAACTAAGGTGTGAACTAAGTTTTAAGTTCTGATGTTCAGTTATCTGCATTTTGCAGTTGTTTCCGCTATGATGTGACATCCCATGAATGTAATTATGTGGCAGTGTTGAAATTAAACTTGTGGCGAGTGATTATGGCTCACATCTAATGGTGTTGTTACCCTTTTTACAGGCCAATTTTAAGCCAGGTAAAACAGAAGACCCCTATTATCTTACCTGGGTTTCAGTCTGTGGAAGTACCAGAGGACAATAGTGGAGAGTATAGTGTAAGATTTTTATAATTTTGTGTTTTGAAATGGTTGTTAAAGTACTTTTCATAGGTCATTGTCTACAGGAAACCTGTGGTCTCATGTACTTCTGTGTGTGGTTTTTGTCTCTTCTGCAGAGTGAGTGTTCTCAGATGGAAACCCAGATCAGTGGTGTGACTGTGACATCTGCGAAGAAGAGGGAATCTTTGCTAAACAGAGCTGTTGAATCAAAGAGCTCCGGAACGCCTGCTAAGCCTGTATCTGTGAGTAGTTTTCAGTTTTTCTGAATTTATTTGAGTTGTTTTTGTGGAATGTGTTTCATGTTGGTCTGTGTTTGCCCTCTGCAGGTCAAGCTTGACTTTGGATCACCGAAGCTGCCCCGTCGGAAGGTGCTGGAGGAGGAGGCCTCTGTAGATTTTGTGTTCATTCCTCCCGAAACGAAGGAGACCAGGGTGTTAACCGAGCACCAAAAGGAGGTCAAAAGGACTAAAAGGTTAAAATGAAAACACAAGAATTACTAGGCAGTGATGATTTCAGTTTTCCTTCACCCCAAACAGTGTTCAACAGTTGAACCGCTTCAATCTGTCTCTTTTTTTTTTAGGGTTGATATCCCTGCCATGTATAACAACCTGGATGCCTCCTTGGACACAACCGCCTTCACCCAGTACACCCAGAGCCAGGAGGAATCCATGTATGATTCAGTCTTCTTTGGTTGTATAACTGTCTCCTTTGCTAAGCCTGAAGTTTAAAACATGTTCTTTTTTTTTTATTACAGGGACAAATTGTCTGCAGATGACCCAACTGCAACCATTGAAAAGGACAAGGCTTTGCCTGAGGTATGAACATATTTTTGACCAGTTATTTCTGACTTTTATTGTTTCATCTTTTTTTCTTGGGAACAAAATGTTGCAGAATAAATACCTTCATATTAACTCTCCACAGACCTCCAAAGAAAATACAGACACCGTGGTTTCCCCTGTTGTGGATTCAGACAAGGCCAAGGATCAACGTGAAAACGGGAGCTGCATGGCTGAAGCAGTTCAAGAACCCACAACAGAACTGGACGTCCCTCTTGAAGGTGAAGAGGCTCTATCAACATCTGCTGATGTGTCCATGCAGGATATTGATGGGCAAGAGCAAGACGCTTTCAAAGAAGACAATAATGAGGACAAGACTCCAATTAAAGAAGATGCCAGTTCCAATAAACAGGACAGTCCTAATGTATCTGGGTCATCTGATATGATCTCTGGTACACCCCAGAAAGCCAATAGCCGTCGACAGTCTTTCATTACCTTGGAAAAGTATGCTGAAGGCAGACCTGCCAGCCCCAGCCCCGTCAGTGCAACTCGATTTACTGGTCCCCTTGCGAAGAACTCCGAGAGCCAGGAAACGCAGGAAAAGTCCCAGGAGTCCGCTGCACATAGTCCACACAGCCTACTGGAAGACACCAGTCAAGAAGTCTTTATAGAGCAAGATATGTCCCAGAACCATTTGGAAGGGTGTTCTGGAGAGGATTTGAAAGAAATTGAAGATGTCTCAGAAGATTTGAAGCCCTCAACCGAACGCCCCAGTGGAAGCACAGAGGATGAGGATGTCATTCCAGATACCCAGACAAAGATGCTGAAGGAGGATGTGGCTGCCAATGTTAGTCCCCCTCCAAAAGATGATGTAGGTGAGCCTACGTTGAAAGAAGAAACAGATGTCGGCACAGACTCTCAGCCTTCTGAGTCCCCTCTCCTACAAATCCGAGGAGATCTGGGCGACAAAGATCCAAACCTGGCGGAGACTCAGAGGAGAAAGAAGGTAAAAATAAAACACGGTTGAAAAGGGCAGCTGCTGATGATCAGAACCGTTCAGTATCCAAAGAATCCACTCTTACCCCGTCTCCAGAAACGGATAGTCAATCCAAGGGTAGACCAGCAAGAAGGGGTAAGCTGGCTGAAGCAGAAAATGTTGACACTGTGAAGATGAGAAAACGTCTTAGAGGGGACAATGAAAACAGTCAGAGTGATTCACAAACTGTTAAAGTGGATAGCCCAAAATCCAGAAGAAGTCAGACAGAGCTGCTAATTGCTACCCACACCTCATTTCGTCCCTTAAATAGCCAACCACTGGATAGACCAGGGAGGAGAACTAGATCAATCCAGGGCACAGACTCTCAGCAGTTGAGCGGTGAAACTGAAGTATCTGGTCAGTCACAGGGCAGACCAATTAGGAAGACAAGACAATCTGAAACCTCAAATCTGCAGAATGAAAGTCAAAGCCAAAGTCAGAGCGACTCTGAGCAACTTTCAAGTCCGGCTAATTTCAGAGGTAGAGGTAGACCCAGGGGAACGAGAACGCTGGGCAGTGAAGAAGAGGTATCCAAGAACAATTCACAAAATGCCCAAGTAGAAAACTTTGAGGTAAAAAAAACACGGAGGTACCACCAGCTTCTATCTTCCAATGTTGCGAACGCTGATGCTTCGGAGACTAGAGATGATGTGCAGATGTCTACAAAGAGGGGCAGGAGGCTATATTCTTTGAGTTCAAAGCTAAGTCACAGTCCAATAAATATTGCACAAACAACAAGCACAGAGATGTCAAACTCTGCACCCCAACAGAGCCCTTTAAAGAGTAGGTTTTGTCCTAGCAGTGATTTTGTCGTCAGTGATGATGACCAAATGTCCCAAGACGAGGTAGAAACTGTTATTGAAGAGAAGAATGACATACAGGAAGAAGTAATGGACACACAGAAGAACAACAATGAACTCGTGCAAGAGGAGGATGACAAACGGGCAGAAGAAAACAGTGAGGAGCCTGTAGTAATAGCAGCAACCACACCAAGCTCACTCTGTATAGAAGATGTAAATGAAGGTGTAGATGTAATAACAGGCACAGATACTAAATCAGATGATGCGTTGGAGGTTTCACCTGGTAGTCAGACCTTGAGGGTAGTAAAGAGGGTAGTGGTGGTCAGACATAAGAAGCTTGAGGATAGTAAAGAGGTAGTGGTGGAGGTGAACACCGGTATTGAGAGAACTGATTCTTCTTCAGACATGATGAAATCTGACTCCAAAGGTCCACATTCACATAGTGGCCCAAGTAAATCTGATGGGACAAAGGAAATTAGTTGTCCAGTGCATAGGAAAAAGGGCGGTGGACGTCGACGCTCCAAGGGCTGCATTTGCAATCTTGGAGTAAAGTCTGATGCGCTTAGCCAAAGTGAGTCACAAGCGTCCCAGGAAAATTACACCAATTCAGTTGACAACAACCAGTTGTCCTGTTACTCTGAGGAAATGGCCTCAGAGGAAGTGAAGGCAGTTGGGAATGAAACTGGACTTCCAGACTCTAAGGTACCAGAGACTGAACCTAATGACACTTTGCCTACATCTCTGCCAGTTAAAATCCCAGACATGCTTTCTGAGGAAGCTGTTGAGGGGGCTGTTTTGACACCAGAATCAATTGAGAAGGATAAGGGTGAGAATGCTGTCAAAGAGGAATCACAAGATGAGCTGAAGGAAAATAAAGGGGCTTCTGAAGTGCTGGAAGGCTCTGAGTTTGTCAGTGTCAAAGAACAGAATGAGGAGGTGGCTTCTGTAGAACCAATGGAAGCCCAAAGCCTCAGCAAGGAAGAAGAGCACTTGGCAGAGTCTCCTGTCAGCCCCACAGAAGAGACTATGAAAGTACAAAACATCATAACTACTAATGATGATGGGGTTGCCCCTCTTGAGGAGGATCCAAAAGGGGTGGTGGAAGAGGAGGAAGAAATGCAAATACATCACATAAACCCAACGTTGGTACAAATTGAGACCTCTGAACCAGCCGTAGAGACCTCTGAACCAGCCGTAGAGACCTCTGAACCAGCCGTAGAGAACTCTGAACCAGCCGTAGAGAACTCTGAACCAGCCGTAGAGAACTCTGAACCAGCCGTAGAGAACTCTGAACCAGCCGTAGAGACGTCTGAACCCGCCGTAGAGAACTCTGAACCAGCCGTCGAGACGTCTGAACCAGCCGTCGAGACCACTGGACCAGCTGTAGAGACGTCTGAACCCATAGAACCTCTCAAAACTGCTGATGAGACGGATGTGTTCTTAGACTCTCCACCGAAGCAGAAGTGTTTGGATGCCATCAGTGGCGAGCCGGAGGCGGGCCAGAGCCCCAGCAGCAGGAGGACCGGTGGGGTGTGGTCGCCGTCTGCATCCCCTTCCACTAGCATCCTGAAGAAAGGCCAGAAGAGACCAACTGAGGAGGAGTCTCCCTCACCCCTCCACAAGGTTAGTTTTGGAGAACTACCTCAGTAGTATGTCAAGATGTCCATCCCAGTGTTGTGTGCCCCTTGAATAGATGGTTTCATGTTTTTTGTATTCTGTACACAGTCCCGACGAGTGTCCTTTGCTGACCCAATTTACCATCAAGAGTTGGCAGATGATATTGACCGCCGCAGCCCCGTAATTCGGACCAGTTCACCAAGATCCAAGAGTTTTGGTGGTCAGCCAAGGGTAATTTTGTGCTTTGTAATATTTACATTTACATTTAGTCATTTAGCAGACGCTTTTGTCCAAAGCGACGTACAAGGGAGAGAACAGTCAAGCTAAGAGCAATAAAAAGCATGGTGTAACAATAAATACTACTTTACATGAGAATTAGAAAACAACGACCTAGAAAAAAGGAAAAAGAAGTGCAGGAATGTAACTGCTGAAGTGCAAGTTAAGCGCTAGTCAGGTGCCAGTTAGGAAGGGAGGTGCTCTCTGAAGAGTTGGGTCTTCAAAAGCTTCTTGAAGGTAGAGAGGGACGCCCCTGCTCTGGTAGTACTAGGCAGTTCGTTCCACCAACGTGGAACTACAAATGAGAATAGTCTGGATTGCCGTGCTTGCACAGAAGGCAGTGCCAAACGACGCTCACTAGACGAGCGCAGCGTCCTGGGTGTAACATTTGCCCTTACAAGAGCATTTAGGTAGGTGGGAGCAGAACCAGCAAGCACTCTGTAGGCAAGCATAAGTGACTTGAACTTAATGCGAGCAGCTACTGGCAGCCAGTGGAGCTCAATGAGTAGCGGGGTGACGTGTGCCCTTTTCGGTTGGTTGAACACCAGACGCGCCGCCGCGTTCTGGATCATCTGTAGTGGTTTCACCACGCAAGCCAGCAGGCCTGTTAGGAGGGCGTTGCAGTAGTCCAGGCGGGAACTCACCAAGGTTTGCACCAGCAGCTGGGTGGCATACTGGGTTAGGTACGGCCTGATTTTGCGGATGTTGTATAGCGCAAAGCGGCACGACCTGGAGACAGAGGCGATGTGGGCCGTGAAGGTCAGTTGGTCATCAATAATGACCCCCAGGTTTCTTGCTGTTTTGGATGGAACAAGAGATAAAGAATATGAAATTAACATTTTATGTCACCTGTAATGCTCTTAATCACAAGGTTACCATTGTTTTTTTCTTGCTATTTTAGTTCATAACGACTCCAACAAAAGGTTTATTGAACTTCAGTCCTCGTAACCTTCGGAGCCCTGGGTACAAGAGCTCTAAGAAATGTCTGGTAAGTTCACTTGGGTCTATTTGCGAATGATGCTCTTGTTTCAAGCAATCACTAGGCTGGATTTAAATTATTAATTTCAAGGTCCATTCCACTGCATATCCTTCACTATATTGGTGGAGGAAAATGTGTGTTGCTAATAACACAAGCAATTAGCTTTTAAGGCAGGCACTGTGGTGTTCTGATGTTTCTGGACGTAACCCAATGTCTCTCAAGCATTTGGCCCCATATGTTCATGACCTTAATTGCAAAAGGTGAAGTGCATGGCTTCCCCTGTTCCGTGCAATTATGTGCATTACAGTTGATCCAAAAGAAATACTGATTGAACAAGCCTTGTTTAGAACTATAAAAATGAAATGCTTTTGGCTAACCCAGCGGTTTTGTTTTAAGATCTCAGAAATGGCTCTGGAGCCTCGGCCCATTCCGAAGGACTGTGTATACCCTGCCCTGGTTGGCTGCTCAACTCCTGTGGAAGCGGTGTTACCACAGATCTCCTCCAACATGTGGTAAGGCTTTCGGCCCATTTCAGTCGTGTTGCACTTTCTTCATCGGGGAGTGTCAAAATTGCTTTACACTTATAATGAAATCCAGAATAATCCATTCCTCATTTGTTACTATAGCCACCATAGTGCTTCATTTGTTTTCTCATTTCTTCAAAGTCAGAAGCAAAAAAGGATAAGAGTGAGTTCCATAATAAAGACGTTGAAATTGTTTTGGTTTTCTCTCCATGTTCTTAGGCCCCGTGGCTTCGGGCAACTTGTACGAGCCAGGAACATCAAAACAGTGGGTGACCTCAGTGCCCTTACGCCAACTGAAATTAAAGCACTTCCTGTTCGTTCCCCAAAGTTGTCTAATGTGAAGAAGGCACTTAAATCATACCATGAACAACAGGTATTCACTAACTATTTCTAGAATGATCATTGTAGTTTCATTAAAAGCATCAGAATTTCTCAGGTGGATAACACTGATTTGTTTTTGGACTCTAGCGAAAGGTTCGTTGTGATGAGCTTAAAGGCTTTGACGAGATGGAGAAAATGACGTCTGAGCCTGAAGAGCTTGAATTACCCGAAAATCAAGAAGAGGAAAAGACACCGGCGGAAGCACAAGGCATGTGATGTTCATTTGTTACCGTTTAGGGAGTGTTGGATTTAACTTGTATAATATTCACTTAATACAAGGGGTGTGCAAAAGTTTGGGCACCCCTATGGAAATGACAGATTTGGTTGGTAAGTGAAAGAAGTAAAATTAACCCTTGCAGCAAATAATAATTAAAACAATGAAGCTTGCTTCTAATTTTCATTATGTAGCTCTTCAGAATGCTGCAGAAAGTTGAATTGAATGGGCCATCCCAATGTTCAAAGGTCCAATATTTCTGGGGAAAAAATCAATGATCGCTGCCATTCGCAACGGTTTTTGTGGTTCTGATTCACATCTTTCATATCATTCCACAAGTAGTTAGTTCACTTATAACAGAAATTCATCGTAACTTAAGTCAGCAAGTAATACATTGCTATGTCTCATCTGAAACTTTTAAAGCTCTAGTTGTGTAAAAAACTTTTTTTTTTCCTCATCAGAAGCTGAGAATTAACAGTAGTTGTGGCAAGTGCAAAAGCTTGCGCACTTGGTAACACTCATTTGGC
Organism: Clupea harengus; assembly: GCF_900700415.2. Taxonomy (NCBI): domain Eukaryota; kingdom Metazoa; phylum Chordata; class Actinopteri; order Clupeiformes; family Clupeidae; genus Clupea; species Clupea harengus. The sequence goes on along the minus strand of NC_045153.1, from coordinate 18,095,977 downwards.
AGAGATCACAGTTTGTAAATTATTTTTTACTTAAAGTCAATTAGACTTAAAGTCTCCCACTCCTTACAGATCACTTTAAGTTCTGAGATACTTTTAGGGTGTGTCTCATGTATCTGAAAGTGTTCTTGGATCATGTCTGGACTTCCAGTGTCATGAGCTGACCAATCCAAATGACAACTCCTTGACCTGCTTTACAAGTCCTGACAAATTAAAGGTTAAAAAATGTTACGTTATATTCTGAGAGTTTGAAGTGAAATGGGGCCCAAAAGTTTGCACATGCTGTAATTTATTTTTAGCTTCATTAAAAAAAAAAGTTAAAACATTTGAAGAAATTCTAATTTTTAAATGTTTCTTTGCTGCAAGGGTTGTATTTATTTCTTTTCACTTCAAAAATCAACAGAATAAACATTTTGCTCAGGGGTGCCCAAACATTTAAATTAGGCATGCTAAATCTGGAGTGTTACTGGCCTCACAAATCACTCTTCGAAAATGTAATAGTGTAATGTTCATCCCCATCGGTCCTGTTCCAAGAGCATAATATGCAGCTTGGTTGAGTGAAGATTCTTTCTTTTTGTTTTTTGCAGAGGTGATGACAGAGGAGCCCTCCACAGCTGAGCAGCCGCCTGAGAGCCTGTTGTGTGATGTCCAGACCGTCGGGGAACGCTTCAGCCCAGAGGAGCTGGCCCGCTGTACTCCAGACCAGTTGGCTGTGATGTACGGGCAGCTGAGTCAGATGATGAAGTCTGTTGTGGATCGGCTGGTGGCCACCTCGAACAGTGTGCCTTGAAATCAGCGCAATGCCTTTTTTTTTTTTAAAGGGACTTTTGGATGATGGGGTTGATGAGCTGCGAGTTCAGCCAACTCAGCTAGAATGAATTGTATAGTTTTATCTGCCATCTCCTTGAAAAACAGTGACTAAACTACAAATCAGTGACTAAACTACAAAACACATGGACCGGAATGATGCCTTTTAGACATCTTTTAAATGATGCATTTTAGTGGACATAACAAGACATTTCTTTCTTTTCTCCTTTGTTTTTCTTTTTGTTTTTAAACTTGATGTGCATAGACTGAGCTATGGATAGCACATTTTTTAATGGCAATCATTGCTGAAAATAAAGGGTTGAAATTGAGCTGAATTTCTCATTTATTCACTAGCTCCCTTGGATGGTATAATTGTACCATCATGGTTTCATCAGATTTCCATTTAAATATATCAGTGAATGCCATAACTGATTGAACTTGGGCCCACAACTTGTAAATGTGAAGTGTAATCTAATGGGTTATTTTCTGTCTGACTGGTAATTCTTTGGATTTGCTCACTACTTCATTGTCATGATTTTTGTTCAGGTTGGGCATAATGACAAAAAAAAAGCATTTGTTCCCATTAGTCATCACAAACAGTAACATTATCATTGGCCATAGATAGACAACACAAATGTATTGCAGAAGCCTGGTGTGCTTTATTAGCTACTGATCCAAGGTATACCACTTCCATGCCCTAACACCGAGGGAATCGGAAGAAACAAAACACACATGCAACTAAAGGCCAGCCAGCCTACAGCTGTGGAGGGAAGAGGCTCGTCTTGTACAACTCTTAAGTACAGGTTTGCGTTTCGAGAGGGATGAATGGGGTCTCCTTGGGGTTTGTATGTTTTCACGTTTCCCATGGTGAATCCCCACATCACCTTTTCAGTCAATGTTCAGTGTTCATTTAAAAAAAGCTTGAGCTTTCCTATTAGGGAAAGGTTCATAGTACATAGCCCATTCTTTCTCTTCCAACTTTACAATTCCCATGACGTCTTCAAGGAACAACTATCACATTTGACATTGAGTCAGTGTTCTATGCATTGTACAAAAATACTGGGCTCTTAGTCATTTCATACTTTTGTGTGATAACAGTATAATAAAATATCAATAATCCTAAAGTGGTCTGTCATATATCGGTGTGTTTATTACATTTATAGCATTTTAAAATCTACTCCTAAAAATACATCCACAGGGGAAAGGGGGAGACCGAGGCAAACAAAGCTGCCTTCACAAATAACTTGGACATACTTAACGGTATCTCTACAACTAAGCCTACCCGCTAAACATTAAACATTTTCAGGAAGCCTCAGGTAACGATTTCATTTATTTTTTTCTGTTCTTTTTTTAAAATTAATTTACCCTTTGGATTTGTACTACGCTCACTCTGTAAAGAGGAGGGACTTGTCTTTAGACTGCTTCCACATAGTTAGCTGGAAGCATGCCAGTCTTGCCACTGCGCTGAACGGTTCCATACATCCAGCCCTCATCAATGGACTGAACGTTCACGATGACGTCGCCGTCCTTGAAGGACACCTCGTCAGTGTCGGTGGCGGCGTAATCGTACATGGCACGGACGGTTTTCTGTAGTAGAACAGCAGAAAATTGGACCATTATCAGACCAGGGATATGCCACACACCTGCTCTCTAGGTGGGCCTATAACAACAGGTAATAACAGGTAAAACATGAACAAGATGAGGGACTGGTGTTGTGTTTTCTTGGAAGTACTCACGCCAGTGGTGGAGGGGTGTGACGGGATGGAAGACACAGTAGTTTGCTGGGTGGCCACTGATGAAGACCTCTGCTGAAGCTCAACAGTCCTGGTCTGCTGGTAACCTGAAGGGGCACAGTCAAAACAGAGGTTTGACACTGAATTTTGGATGCCTGTTCTTTGGTCAGTATTATATGTTAACAGTAACCTGAAACAGTAAAGTTTTAAAAAGTTGCAGATACCATGCATGTTAAATACCTGTTCTTTTTCTACTCTAGAACAATTAAGAATAGTGAGTAATACACAAAAGTTGTTGGTGGATGGGTTGATGGGTTATCAGTCTGAGCTTACCTATCGATGAGGCAGCGTGGTTGCTGTAGAGGGACATCTGGTGGTCCACGTTGTCAGACGGCTCAGACTTCTCGTCTCCTGCACTCATGGCACTGGTGGAGCGAGAGTGCTCCTTGCTGCGGCGCTGGGCTTGAACTAGGGGCAGGGGTCAAAGGTTACCAGTGAGTCTAGATTCCATTCATATTAAAGCACTGAGGGACATGTACTGCTGCTCACACTAAATATGTACGTTTATAAATATTATCCAGCCCTACGGTACTATAGCATGACCTGCAGACATTGGGTGTTTCTCACCTGACATCATGTGCAGACTCCTGGACTGGATGTTGTCCTCGGCTGGGTCGTAATCAAAGACAGAGCCAGGGTTTGTGCGCCACACACGGAGGTCTGTTGGTGACATACACAAACAAGTGTCCAGGAATATGTATACCACTCATGTATTCTCAAGTGTAGATATGGGTTAATAAAAAGGAGGGAAAGTGAAATGGACATGAGTAAAAGGTTTGGTGATTTTTGGAATGCAATTATCTTAACCATATCAGTGGCATGGCCAGATATGCAAACATTATGTTACAGATATGTTTACATTTTCCTCCAGAGTGCCCATATATGATAGCCATGGTTTGGCTTGTTTTTGTGTTTGTGTGTGAGTGTGAGTGAGGAGGGAGAGAGAGAATGGGAGCTAACCAGTGATGTTCTCCTGTTCGTGCTCCTCCACACGCCTCTTCTCCATCTCCACAACTCGTCTCTGAATGCCACGGTAGTTGATGTCACTGAAATCTTGAGTATTCTTCTTTACACGTTCGGTCACTGGGTCAGTCACAGTAGATGTGAAGCTACCCTTGCTCTTCTCAAAGTCCTGGTGATATCTGACCTGTTAGACAACGATATGAGGACAAAAGTTTTAACCTACGATTTCAGTGGTAATCACTGACAACCAACAATTGCAAACATGACCAGTACCTGCTTTCATGTCTAATTAAATAATTATATTAAGCATAGTCTACTGTAATTGTCTGGTAGCCTATAGGCTATGGGGAAATACAAATATGCACAGAAATAGAAAAAGCTGTTTCCCTATTCAGAAAGTGGTAAAAGAGCGTGTAATGTGAACACATTTGTCCATAATTTACAACCTATTATATTTGACACCCCAACTCACCCCAGAGATATTGCGCTGTGTCTCCTTCACACGCCTCATCTCAGGGGTGTCCAGCACGAAGGCTGCCTTGCCCTGCACCTGCTTACGGAAGCTGTCAGAGTAGAGTACCTGAGGAACAGGAGAACACCACGCAAACAAGAGGTTAGAGACAAGTCAAGTCACTTGAAGCAGTCCCACTGCAAAGCGTGTAACTGAAGAAATTGTGGTAGAATTCAAATGCCAAGAGGAAAAGGGACAGAGAAGACAACAAACACGATAAACAAGGGTGTTATTGTATCCGGAGGCAGATGAATTAGCATGTTTTCCCAAACCTTCAGAGGGATTTAATTATTAGTGTCCCATGCTGGGAGCTAGTGCTGGGAGACGGGGTAGGTGACAACGGATGAAAAGATACTTTTATACATGTAAACGTTAGCAATGGTATACATACGAAACTACATTTTACATATTAAACTGAGTGATGGGGAGTTAATATTATTAGCCGGAAAAGCAAAAGGGGAGAGAGTTTATTAGAAGGTTTAGGTGACTAGCTAACACGCGAGTTCTAGCACGCTAGCATAAGTCCTGCTGAGGAGTACCGAGCTAATGTGTTCTTGGTTCCGTTTCACCCGCTCCATCTCAGGAGTGAACACCACAGGCGTTCCCTTGGCCGAGGCGTCCTTATACAAAACCTAGAGTGAAGAAGGACAGCGGCCCAGAGGGAACAGTCAGACAACAGGCATAACAGACGTACACTACAGCCCAGGCCCTTGACATCCTCGCATTTGATAGCATGACCAGGATGTCTGAGAGCACTGCCAACATAACAAAGGTGGTTATGGGCCCAAGACAAGTAAGAGGGTACTGTTGTAACATTGGAGAGATAGTGGTATTGGGGTAGTTTTCTTAGTAAGAAAAAGTAAATATAAGCTAAAACACAAAAATAGCAGGAACCAATCAAACCATGGAAAGTTTGGTCATTTGAAACTTGCAGTGCACACATCAGTACATCAGGACCTAGTTTGGATTAAGGAGGTGGATTTGGTTGAGGATGGTTTGTTTGGGTTGGGGGATGGATTGGTACTTTACGATGAGAAGAGTTTACATCTCAACACAGTGACAGAAAGGCAACACAAGACTCAAATGGATACTACTTCTTCTTTTTGCCTCTGCAGTGATGATTGGGATAAGGATGGAAAAAAGGATGAAAGAGAAGGCAGAGTAACCAGTAAGAGGCTTTGGGAGAGAAAATGTGGAATGAAGGTTAATAGGGAAAGAGTAACTTGAGAATAAACCCAGCCCTGGTTCCACTACCGAGCTGATGTTCTTCTGGGTTTCCCGGACTCGCTTCACCTCGGGGAGGTCCGGTATGGCTGTGCCTTGACCCAACGAATCCTTGTACTTTATCTACAGTCCATTTTAGTTCCATGCAGAGAGGGATTGGCAAGAGTGACAACAGAAACATATAAAGCAAATGTCAAACTAAGAGACAACAGAAACATGACAAGTGACAACAAAAACAATAGGCTAGTTAACACAGTTTCTGCTGAACAGAGAGCACTAACAGTACAAAGACACAACCCACAGAAGTAACTTTAAATGTCTGTGAATATTATGTTTGCACAGACATAGCTGCTTTTATGTCTTATCCGTTTATCAAACATACACAGGTGTATAACATTTTCACAAGTTAGGCCTACTTATAGATCCACTGGTTATAATTCTCACAAACATACTAGTAGTGTTACTAGAGTTGTGACTTGGAAGTGGTGTTATGGGAATATTGTATGTTAAAAAAACATTTGCGTTTTCTTCACAAAAGGTTTCAAAAGGAGAAAGGGGAGTGGGGAGTGGGGCTGGGCAGGTGACGTGGGGCATGGGGTAGATGCCACTCTGGACTGTACCGTGCTAATAGTTTGCTGATTGCGTTTAACTCTCCCCATCTCTAGCGTCTCAGAGATTGCGGTTCCTCCTCCCAAATCGTCTTTGTAACGAATCTTTCAAAAAGTAAAAGCAAGATGGCAAAAAAAACATATTTTCAAAAACCATTAAAAACACAAGAAAAATAGGGTTGTTTTTACCCTTATGATTTGTTAAACACAAATACAAAAAAAATTAATGAAAAGACAAAAAATACTTTTGTTTGAACAAGAATGCCCAAACAAATTTGTTAAAAAAAATGTAAGATCAAAACCACATAGAAAATGAGGAAGTGCATAATTAAAAGAAAAAAATAAACTGTTAACAATTCTCAGGATTTATGGAGTTTCAGGGACCTGATGAAGTAGTAACTGGAGCTCATACAAGCAAAAAAAAGATGGATCTTGACAAAAATGAATCAAGACGGTAATCTATTGTTGAAAGTTAGGAGGGAACCAATTAAAGGCATGTGGCGGCTTCAACAGGTTTTAGGGGATGATGAAGTAAGGTGGTTGTTTTAAATGGTTTCTGGGGTAGGTCTCTATGGAACTGGTGAATACTACCGAACTGATGTTCTTCTGGGTCTCCCGGACCCGTTTCACCTCAGGGAGGTCCGGTATGGCTATACCTTGTCCTAGTGAGTCCTTGTACTTTGTCTATCGACCCATTCAGTTCAGCACAAATTAAAAGGACAACAGGAGAACACCGACATGAACACGAATATGACATAACATGACATGAACATGGCATGAACCGACACATAATAGTCATGAACAGGGACACCATAAACACTTAAAAAATTCTTTGAAAACCTGTAGACAGAACTTTGTAGTCCACCACAACAGACAGTTCCTTCCTGGTTATGGATTAATGTTTCCCACAAATTTAAACTACATATAGAATGACAAACACGTCTATACATCATGATACAGAAGAACCATTGTTTACACAGCATTATGCGTATGACTGCTGTCTTTATTAAAAGCTGATGTATGATATTTTGTTATGTTATGGCTCTGTTTATACCATTACTGGATTGCGAATGAACAACTTCACAACATTAGTATAAAACACCGGTACGGGAGAATGGTAATTAAATGTGACTGCAGCATTGAAATATCCTTAGGAAAGAGAGATTATTTTTAGGCATGTGAAGGGACTGGAGAGCGTTGCCAGGTGTATGGGGAATGAGAAGGATAGGGTCACACCAAAGTGTACCGTGCTAATAGTTTGCTGATTGCGTTTAACTCTCTCCATCTCTGGGGTCTCAGAGATTGCGGTTCCTCCTCCCAAATCCTCCTTGTAAAGAATCTTTAAATATGGAGGGGTGAGAGCAGTGGACACATACAAAATAAAGTCAGGGTGGTTTGTGTTTCAGAGACTTTGTTTTGTTTTGTCTGGGCAGCCCCCTCAGACAAAGCTCTGCACCATTTTAACAGAAAACACTGACTTCAGATATAAATGTGACACACACACACACAGTTTCACACATGTAAACAGAAAACACTGACTTCAGATATAAATATGAGACACACACACAGCTTCACACATGTAAACATACAGAGTGCACTTCAACTGCAGCTGGTCAGTAGAGCATGTAAGGACCCACACAGAAGACAAAACATAAATAATTTAGTTGCCCTAAAAGTTAACGCTAGAGTTTCAAACAAATAAGAGTTTAAGGGTTAAAAAACCTGGTCAAGATTGGTCTGGGTTAATCTATACCATTTCTAGTTCTCGTCAGGTTGGTTAATTACTAAAACTGGTTGTTAATTTGCAAAAAGCAGTGAGAAGAAAAAAAATCACAAAAAAATCAAGAAAGAGTAAGAAAAAATGAGGAAAAATTATGTTGTTAGAAAAACTCAAAAAGAGACAAAAGAATATACTCATAAGTAGCAAATACCGAGCTGAAATTCTTTGTATTTTCTTTAACACGGAGCATTTCAGGTGTGTCCACACTAGATGAAGCTTTGCCCTTACTGTTTTTAAGGTCAGTCTGGTACTGAAGCTACAGAGAAGACAAACACAAGGGCAGTTAAAAATGCTTCACAGGAAAAAAAGGCTTTAAGATAAAGAAGGGAAAATGAAGTGTAACTGAAGTATTTCATGTATGCTCTAAAAGAAAAAAAAAGTTTGAAATGGTTACTGCCATATTCTGAAATATATTTTTAAATATATTTGAAAGATAACAGTTGTTGATAGGTTTAAGTTACTCATAAATTGAAACCTGAGATGTGAGTTCAGACAAAACCAAAAACAACACAGGACAGTAGGCTTGACATTACGAAACAAGAAGACATTTCTGGACTTGAAAGACACAAAAGACGTGGTTCACAGAGAGAGCTTGCGGAGATAACACTTACGGTACTGAAGTTCTTCTGGTTCTCACGCACTCTCTGCATCTCAGGAGTGTCCATGATAGGCACAAAGTGAGACATGTTCCTTTCAGCCTCTTCCTTGTACTTTTTCTGTAGGCATTGATCAGACAGTTATATGAATATGCCAGTGTGTGCAACAGCAGTAACTCAAAACGATTTTCAGTTCCAGCTTTTACACAAAGGAATCTTTATGATCATAAAGAAGATGATCATAAAGAACATATGCTGCAAAGCCTATATAGTAGATAGTGTTAGTATTTGACTTACCTTGCTCACTATATTTCTCATTTGCTGAGCATGGATGATGTCGGGGGTGTCAATCACAGTTGTGTAGATAGCACGATCCCTATCAGCGTTCTCCTTGTACTTGGACTGAGATGGCACATTAATATCATGAGTCAATAAAATCCCAAATCATAACAGGTGGTATGCAAGTTATATGATATCTTGTTATAGCTCTTTGTGTGGCAAAGGGCATTCCACAAACCTGACTGAGGATATCAGTAGCATTTCTGGCCCTCAAGAAGTCTGGAGTGTCTGTGGCTAAAGCCAACATTCCGCGGCCCTTGATCTCCTCTTCCAAACTCCTCTTGTACACTCTCTGCAACCCCCGGGAAATATTATGTTTATTTCTGATGGTAAAAACTTCACCACAAACCTGAAGCATTAGCTATTTCATCCTGCAGTTAAATTGTGAGCTACAAAAGCAGCAATATGTCACATATTTAACAGTTAGGTGCCTAAATTAGGGGGAAACACAAGGGGAATGAAACCAGAGGTTACCGTGGTTAGAACATATCAACTGTACAGAAATTCTTAGGAAAATGAAGAAAACCATGTTACATAGGTGTTATGTGACTTGGAGAGTCCATTTACAGCTGTAAGACAAAGTGATCTTTAGTGGGAAAAAGACAGTATATTGTCATCACACTTTATTACAGAGAGGACTGCTGCAGAAGATCCTTCACAGGGTTGTGTGTATTAGTAACATCGCAACAACAGAAAGTATTAGTACACATCGCAAGAACAAAGCATCATTCACTTAAAGCAAAGGTGTATTAGTATGGTAGCTAGGGCTGAAGGAAGTGATTGGGGTGGGGGGGAATCACGTCAGAACAGTTTGACACATTTCCACCCGTCCTGCAGTCCTACCTCATTCAGGATCTGAGTAGCATTCTTTGCCCTCATCATTTCCGGAGTTTCCTCCAGTACTGTAAGCCCTTTACCCTTCACCCCTTCCTCTAGATCCCTTCTGTACTCTTTCTACATGGCGGAGAAGAACAAAACAGACTGCAGAGAGACAGACACACACATACAGCAGGGCACACACAGACACGCAGTACTGCCAGCGACCAGCAGGGTACTGCTCATCCACAGGACGGGACAGAATTACACCAAGCCTCCCTTCAACCAGTTCGGTTTTAGTTTTTTAGTCCAAATCAATTGAATAATATTAAATTTGGTCTAATCTTTTAACATTCAACTGTTTTGTATGAGATGTAAGGGACTTACAAAACTATTGTTTAGATTACAAGTGGAAGAAACATGAAGTCTATGTATACATTATATTTTTAGTTAATAATATTTCATGATGGAAGAAAGGCATTGGTGAATTTTGGTGAAAGCAACCTGATAAAAATTTTATCAGAAATTTTGACAAAGACAAAAGGTACATCACAGCTCTTTGTTGAAAGAAAAGAAAAGTTTGGCATTTAATGAGAGCAATATGAAAAGTTACCACGGTCCAAAAATAACTTAACTGCTCCTGGCGACAGGACAGTCCTTTACAAGCCCAAACCAAGACAGTGTTATTTCACACACACATTACGCAGGTTATGGATGGGTGGGAAAGTGGGTGATGTTTGAGGTCAAATAAGTCAAAAATAGAGACGGCGGTAACAAAAAAAACAACAATAGAACACTAAAACCCCGACAATACGCCATTTTGGAACTATGAAACAGGGAGGAATTATTGGGTGTATTATCTTGGGTAGGTGAACCATGCAGGCTAACTACTACAGGGTGTGGAGTGACTCCCAAAAAAAGCACTCAGGAGATTAAGAAGAGGGGTGATGTGGTGGTCTTAGTATGATTACCAGGATTGGGAGGGAGTATGAAAAGGGCCAACTGTTACCTCACTAATTATTTTGGTTGCATGTCTGACATGTAACATGGCCGGGGTGATCTCCAGACCTGACAGGTTCTTGCCCTTCATGAATTCGTCACTTTCCTTCTTATAGTCTTTCTATTCGCCGCAAGAATCAGAGGGGCAGAGTCACATAAAAACAGGGCCATGGCGCCATACCATTTATGTGAGATAGGTGGACACATTTCAAGAACATGTAGTGACAGTCTAAGTGTTTTAGGTAGTGTTATATATTATATACATATATAATATATTTTACCCGCTTACGACGATGTATCTCAAGAATTACTTACAGCACATACAGACAGTACATAGCAACAGAATGACATATAGTCGTTAGGTAGGATGCACATATACATTGCAAGCCACATACTCTACCTTGCCTTTGGATCCAGAGAGCAAATACTGACCCAGTAAGTTACATAAATGTACAGTGCTACTCACAGTGGTATCCATCTGTAAGCTGCACCTTTGTTATTTACATTTGTATTCAAAACACGGGTTAGACGAGCCACAGATTAAGCTTGCTCAGCAAGCAGAGTGGGGAAATAAAATTAGAATACAGTCCTTGTTGTTCTTGACGTGGGTCACCTGCCTAATGTGGAACAGAGGAATATGACTTTACCAACCAGCGTTCACCGGAGGCACAGGAATCTGCATTTACCTGGCTCTGCATGTGCTGGGACTCCTTATTGGTCACATACGTGGGCGTCTCGAAGTCCAGCATGGCCTTGCCCTTCTCCTTCTCATACTTCTCCTTGTACTTCACCTGCCATCACAGATATTGCGATACATTATGCACTATATACTGACATGAAAGAAAACACTCGGCTGCAGGTTAGATATCACTGAATATAAAACATAGTCAGGATTACCGAATATGTTTGTTCCAAATTATGGTTCAAACAGGTGGCCTGGTGTCAGTGCAAAAGGATGCCATATGGGCATGCTGGTACAAAATTAACATTTGCTCTGCTTTCATGCGCACCGTACTATAGTCTACTTAGGAGCCATAAGAACAGGATATAGCACTAAATCCCACAATGGGTAAATTCCAGCTAGATGGAAAATTATTAAAGAGAGAATGGGAACAACTGCAATGTAACTGTAAAGAGACCCCCCACCCCAGATAGATGGAAAATTATTACAGCGAAAAGGGAACAACATAATAATGTACACGGCTGGCTCCAGCTTTAATAATGAGGAGACGTGGGAAAAGGTTTTACTGTTACCATAAAACCGTCTTGCATAACCCTGTAGACCATTCTCTCCAGTAAAACCACTTTTACAGCACAACCAAACCCAAACAAATAAAAACAATAACAAACACCACACAAAACACATCTGTCAGCCCCAGGAGGGGCAGGATGGCGAACGACCTGAGAGATGAGAAGGTCTTGTATTTTTCACCTCACACACAGGAGTGAAAGTTGGCGTGGTCGGGGGCAGGACAGGTTTGGAGCCTCTTACGGAACACACGGTCTGACTTACGTGACTCTGGAGCTCAGAGGCCTCTCTGTGGTGCAGCGATTCAGGTGTGTCAGGGATCATAAGGTAGTGACCCTTACTCTCCTCAAATTTCCTCTTGTACTGGTACTGAGAGGGGAACGCCCGATAAAACAGCTCTGTGTCAATGTCAATGTAAACTACAGCTTTCAGCCTCCTCACACCCATTTAAAAAGGGGTAATAAAAAACATTAGGAAAAAAAGAAGGGTTTTAAAAAGAGAAGAAAAAGATTAAAATGTAGACCATTTTAAATGTTACTGCTAAATAATACATTCTCTAAACTTAATTTTAGCTATGTGACTTCAAAAAGAGACAAAAATATATCACAAAAATATAAAAATTTACAGAAAAGTATGACAAAGATAGAAAAGGGTGTTAAAAAGAGGCTTCGTTATTTGATGAAAGGGTGTAGAAAACTAAAAGCATGTGAAGTTAGAGGTTAAAGTGGATGCTACTCTAGGATCTAGAATAGATGGATGGAAAAAATGTTACTGACCAGGGCTAGCACAGGAGTGGGCTAACATCCATTGTGTGAGAAAGGCAAGGGTCACTACCAGATGATCCTGAGGAATTAGGGGTGAAGGGTGTTGTAATAAGTGAGGTTTGGGAAAAAACAAACCAGTGGTGTGCCACAGCATGAGATGGCCATTTGTGGTCGACTAAGGAAGATGTTAAATGACAGGGAGCGAGGCTGTGGAGGCGAAATGGAGGGAAAAGAGAAGAGAGGGAGGACAGGGGGTGGGGTGGGTTATGGATGTCTTACATCACTGGACAACTTGCTGGTGCTCAGGTTGTGCTGCATGGACAGAGATTCGGCCATGTCAGTCACAGGCTTGTGGAGCTTCTTAAGGTCACCCTTATATTTCACCTATGATACACAAATGCAAAAACACACACACACACACATACAAAAAGATATGATATGATAGATGGAGCTTTTACATTTTTCATAGGAGTATAATAAAAAATCAACTGCTGTCAAATTAAAGCTGTGTAATTTACCTCACTAGCAAGAACATTTGCATCCTTCAGAGTCTGATAAGTCTTGGTGTCTTTCAGGTTATACTCTGGCCTCCTTCCTTTCATCTCCTTGTCAAACTTCTCCTTGTACTTCACCTTTGGAGGAACACCCAATAAAATGTAAGTAACAATCACAAATAGTTGATAATTAAAGCTGCATAAGGCTGGCGAGCCAAAAATGACATAACATTAAAAGTAATCTTATAATTTTCTCATACATTCATACATGCTTTTACCAGTGGTGAGATACGCCTTTGGACATGGCCTTATCATTAAGGATGTCCAGTGACAGAAACCATGCATTGCCAGTTGGAACTAATGCTGTGAAGGGTGATCTTGAAATGCCTTAATTGCTCTTTCAGTATTGATTTCTTATGCAATGATCCCAAGTGGCAAATTCTTTAGCAAAAAATCTAGTAGGTGTATAATGTTTTGAACAAGCTTTTTAAACAATGCAACAAAGATGTCTTGAAGGAGACTCCATTTCTGTGGAGAAATACTTTGGGTTGGTAAAAAGGAAAAAGCAACATCAATTAACATCAAGCTCAAGGGTTGCCTGAGAACTATGCAGATCCAGAAGAACCGGAAAATGCGTTTTACAATTTCCATGGACAAGTATGCCACCCAGAGTAGGACTGTAGCTGTAGCCAATTGCTAATGGTGTGTACAGCAGATCTGCAGAGTTCTCAGCTTTCATGAGTACTGAGAGAAATGCAAGTCGTCATTCAGAGGAAAACTATTTTCAGCATTCAGACAAACCGATGACTGAGTTCATGTCATGGTGGTTCAAACATGATGAAATGTGTTGATACTGTTGAATAACTGTTTGGTGAGAAGGGGAATGAGGAAAAAATGAGGTAATTGTTTGGTGAAAAACAGAATGAAAAAAAATGAGAAAGGGCATTAGGAGGCCATACTACAAAGCGATGCTTGAGACAGAGGCTTGCCAAAGCTTGCAAGAAAAAAAAATAAAAGATAAAAAACAGAACTAGACGAAGTCAAAAACAAAAAAGGCAAAAAACTAGGGTACTAGGGTTGAGTTTTGAGGGTCGGATTGGAAAAAAGACAAGTAATATTCTTTACGGCAAAAACTGTGGTTTGATAAAATGTCCAAATATTTTCTGTTTGTCCTGATTTAGTTTGCGCATTTATTGGTTCTTTTTTTTGTGTGTTTATTTGTTTGTTTGGCAAATTTGAAATCAAATATGCTTGACGTGCTACCAGAAATCAACCAGCCAGTCAGGGGAGCACAGACAGGAAGTGACGGGAACAGACAGAAAGGAAAATGGCAGCCATTGGCCCTGCGGGCTCAGGGCACCTCCTTACATTACTAGTCATGGCACTCATTTTCTTAAGGTGGCGCATCTGGGGGGTGTCAAGGGAGGCGGTTCCGTGGAGGGAGGGTTTATCCTCCACCTATAAAGCGCAGTGAAATGGCAGGGTTAGCATGAGGGAGGCACAGGAAGAAGAGGGGAAAGGTTAGGGAGAGAAAAGGAGGGAAGGGGGTTCAAGCGTGGGTGAATATAGGGGGGGGGGGGGGGGATGGGGGGGGATCACAGATAAACATGTACAAGGATGAGTTAAAGAGAATGATGTCAAAGGAGAGGAAGTTACAGCTGGTCAAATGGGAGACATTTAGAGTTAACATGGGCAGCACTGGACATGGAGATTAATGCAGGGTAGCTGGAGAAGCTCTACTGAAGCACTGAATGAATACAGGGAATACTACTACTGCATGGCCACTTACACTATGCCACAATACTGCTTGGCACTGCGATACTATGCCACTACAAACCGCACCTTGCAACAATAACTCGACAACTGGTCCAACCAGCAGTGGTAACTATAATGGGGCAATGAGCAAACTATAGTACATTTGCTGCATTAACCTGAAATAAAACATCAGATAAGCATCGTATCGTGTCAGGGTGAGGTAACAGTACCGTGCTTGTCAGTTTGGACACTTCTGTGGCCAGGGCGATGTCTGGGCGATGAGCCAGAGACCCTCCACGACTGGCCTCCTGACGAGCCTTCTCACGATAGCCAACCTGTAAACACAGGGAAACCACTGACCAATGAGATTTAAATCCATGCTGTGCATCTCCTCTGTAGAAATTGATAACGTGTCGACAGACAGGTGAAGTAAGGCATTTTAAGTGGGTTCATGTATTTGAAAGCTCCTCACATCACTTATGAGCTTAGCAGCCTGGGTGGCCTTCCTGATGTCTGGGCGGTCTGCCACAGGGGTGTAGTGCAGCTTGGCCTTGGCCTGTTGCCTGTATGCAAACTGCAAGAAAACAGGAAAGAGTGGATTAACCACACGACCACAATGGCCTTGTGCGATCAAGTAAACATAGTGTACCTGACAAGAACCACTATTAGAGTTTGGTTACAGCATGTCCAATGCTGACTGGAGGTTGTTATATTGTTGACATGTCCGTACAGTAACTTAATGGCACAAGTAGATTGCATGAATGTGACTTACGTTGCTCTGGTTCTTGGCCACGTCCATGGCATGCAGAACATCAGGAGGAAGTGACATGTTGTTGTACTTGGACTTTCCCTTCTCCTGCTCGTGCTTCTCCTTGTACAGTTTCTGTTGGGGAGTTTTTGTTTTAGGATTTAGGTGAAATATAAAAAATTTAAAAATTAAAACAAATCATACCAAACATGACTTATTGTGGAATTATGGTGCTTTATGATGATGACAATACCCCGCTTTGCATTTTGGCCATCTCCTTGCTGTGAACAGTATCACGTGTCGTGGGCAGGGTGGTGAATGACCCAGTCTGGTGGTCCTTCTTGCTGGCTTCCTTGTATTTACTCTAAAAGACAAAATATGCCGCATTACATGCACTGTGCTAGCACCTATCACATTCAGACCGTACAATCTGTGAGAAGCGAATGAATGCATAATATAATGAATGAATTACAGAATGAATGAACACAGATGGATGGATGAATGATCTCGTACCTCAGAAGAGAGAGAACCCACTGATTTAGCATGAAGGATCTGAGGAGTGTCCAGACAAGTCCTGTAGTGTCCCTTAGCGGCCTCGTACTTCTGCTTGTATTTCACCTGTGAAGAAAGACAGAGAGGGAGAGGAACAGAGACATAGAGAGGTTTTTAACCTAGTAAGCAACAGCATCCTCTCTCTAGTAGAGACCTTTAGCGTGCATGTTTTGCCTTACTGTCTTTGAACAAAGCTCAATGACTTACATCGCTGTACATCTCTGAGTTCTTCTTGCACAGTCCTAATAACTTGTCCTCTGGGACAGGGATCACACAGCCCTTCATACTCTCCTTGTCGTACTTGTACTCAATCTGTGGGACAGGAAGTAATCACAATAGCGTCAAAAATAGCAGAACATCACAATGTAAAGATGGAAAACAAGCCAAAGAGAACAAGTAATTAGAAAAAAATGGCAGTCGGCGTGTTCACACGCGGACATGGCAGTGAAGTTCACTCACGTCACTTTGCATGAGAGTGTTCTTGGCAGCATGGAGGAAGTCAGGCCTATCTGTGGTCCAGATCCACTTGTTCTTGGTGGCCTCGTACTTCTTCTTGTAGTCAAGCTAAATGGGAGTGGAAGGACATGCGTGAGGGTTAGGGGTCAGAGTTAACTGTCAGAGAAAGAATATCCTACTCCCTTGATGATGATGATGATGATGATTATTATGTATTTTTATTGTTGTTCCCACTTCTCCCTTTCCCCTTCTGATGTATCTTGTGTATGGATATATGTATTGTGTATATAATCACATATTATACACCCAACCCAAATGCTTTGGCAATACTGTAGAACGTTATGGTCATGCCATTAAAGCTTCTTTTGAATTTGAATTTAAATTTGAATACTTTCTAAGACAAAAACTAAATTGGTTGAAGGAAGGACAACCTACATTGCTAATGTTCTTGTAGGCCTCCCTGGCAGCACGGAGCTCAAAGGCATCTGGAGCCATGGTGATCTGGGTCTTGCTCTTCTCATAGACTTCCTTGTACTTAAGCTGGAAGGGAAAGCAAATGGTGCTTTTAGACAGCAGACAGACAGACAGACAGACAGACAGACAGACAGACAGACAGCACAGCAAGACTGGTGGATCTCATCATCCTTTTTTCATAGGATGAGTGAAGCTGGTAGACTTACGTTGCTGGTGAGCTCGCTCACTCTCTTCAGGTTCATGTTCAGAATAGTGTCATGGGGCAAAGTGTAGCCCCTGGCTTTGTTCTTGTTATACTCCAACTTGTAAATAACCTGAAATGAATACATTGGAAAAAAGTGTCACCACGGGTTTTACACAACCACAATAGCTTATCCATACCGAGTCGCCAACAGATGACATCAGCACATTGGGGGACTCACATCGCCGATCGCCTTGCTGCGCTTGTGGACCTGGTGCTCAGGGGTCTCCAACACTGAGGTGTACTTGCTCTTGGCGCGTTCATACTGCTCCCTGTACTTCCACTGAGGTAGGGGGTGCAATAGAAGCAAGTCAGAGACAGGGACAAAATGTAGGGGCTCATGTGTATGTATAACGAATAGCTTTATCTCTAGAAGTGATATAGTGTAATAGTTTAAGCTATATCACTAGTTTTTAGTTTTAGAAATATAATGTATCAATTCATTCATCATATTCATGTCAATGTGTATGTGTAAAGTGTAATGTAAAAACTGTAAACACTATCGTTTACATCAACAAATACATATATTGATGTATAGGTATTGTTGATGTATATTATGCCCATTTATATTATATTATATAAGTTGACACAATATATAGGACATAGAGAGAAAACAAATTAGTAGAGTGGAAGAATTACTTTAACTGAATTAATAGAGATTATCACTTAACTGCTGAACAAGTTTACAAACAGTGGTGTGTTAGTACAGGCAGTGCACACACATGCAACAGGCAGCAGTCGGAGGTTGAAAGCAACTTCGGGCGACATTACACAGTATTACACTTTTCACAGAGACTTGTTACCATTATGGAGTCTGGAAGAACTATAATTCCTTGAAAGATTTCCCCATTCAGCTAACTGAAAAGTTCCATGTGTGGGTCATTGCATTGTCATTACTATGCATTTCTTTGAATATAATCAGATTACAACAACAACTACTACTACTACTACTACTACTGAAATTACAACATAAAAATACTATATTTGTAACTTATATATTACTTAAGCTTGATGTTTTACTTAAATAAAAGGTCAAATGGACCTGTGTAAGATGTACGTAAAACCTCTCAAAATGTGAATGCACAGTTGAACCGTTGCTTTCATCAACAAAATCCTCCATATCACGCAGGGGGAGCCTCTGAAAAGAGGCGGTGAAGGTTACTTGGGGAGCCTATCAGGGGAGGCCATGGGATGGGGTTTAAGAAGCAAAGGATGGAGGGGTAAAAAAAGGGTGTGGTGGTGAACTAGTGGAAGAGGTTAGCTCTTCACATTACAGGTGGAGTTACGGGGTAGGGGAGGGATGGAGCTGTGAAATGAGACAGGGGAGTGGGAGCAAGGGAATCAGGGAAGCTTCCTAAGGTGGGCCTTCCAATGTCATCCACGGGCAAGCCGCGACGTTACCTTACTCCACATGCTGGAGTTATAGATGGCTGTCAGCATGTCAGGGCGGAGCAGCTCATTGCAGCCGCTCTTGAGCAGCGCCTTGGCCCTGGACGTATATTTTGCCTGTCCAAAATTAAGACATACGGCAAAGACACAGACACAGGCACAGGTCATGCAGAGGTTGGAGACAGGATACAGAGAGAGGAGAGAGAGAGGAGTTGGGGTCAGAGATGAGCTCCTGGAATCCCAGTACGGGATCCAAGCTTCCCTCCCAAACTTGATCTATGGGCTCCAGGGTTAGCATCTTTCATTAAGATCAGAGGTTTTTTGACAGATGACATTTAGATTTAACTTTTTTAAGGAACCCAATGATGTTGATAAACAAAATGGGGGGCTGTCATCTGGAGCACATAGATTAAGGGGCACACTAAGTAACCCATACAGGACCACATGAGTGACCACGTGGGCGACCTAGATATAGGAAAGAGAAAGGGACGTGAAACGTTGAACATCGATGCCATGCAGCTGCTACATCCAGTAGATGTCTGACGGCCTCATGCTAGGCTGCGGACCGGGCTGGGCCTTGTGAATGGCCACTCGGAGGCAAGAGCTGGTGGCTGTACCTGACTCAGCTTCGCGGCCTCCTTTGCCTGGAGGCTACTAGGGTCGTCAAGAATAGTGGTGAACTTAGACTTGTTCTTCTCGTATTCGCGTCTATAGGACCTCTGCTCAAAAGGTCAAAAGAGAGTTAAAGACAACTGCCGAGAGTAGCGACTCTTGTGTCTCCATGCTACCAGGGAATGGAAATACCGGAGTGAACAATATAGACATTTGATAAGAGAAAGGAAGCAATACAAGAACAGAAATCAGTGAACAATCATTCGGTCAGAAAGAAAAACAGTGCACAAATATTGCCATACAGGCAAAAGCTTACAATTACTTTACCTTTAGACCTGATTCCAAGTCATCAGAATAATGCATTAACACAGAAAAAATATAAATATACTTTATATACACAGAGTAAGAATAAATATAACAATTTACATAAATATGTATACTTTCTCTTAAAATGTAGAAATTTCTGTCTTTAGAATAAATGGCATGCTTCCGTTTCCTTACGTGGTTCGCGAGGAGGGAAGCGTTCTTGGCGGCTTCAAAGAATGGCGAATCGCAGGTGTACTTGAAGTTACCTCTGTTCTTCTCAAATGATGCTTTGTACAGCCTCTGTTAGTGGGGAATGCGTGGAGTATAAGGAAAAAGTATGTCAATCTTTGTCTGACTCAAACCAGATAAAGCTGAAATCAGGCTGATAAAAAAGTGTGTTGGTGTAGTACTGCATTTGCAAAATATTTTAATGTAGTTGTAAAATAAAGCAGCACCAGAGCTTTAATTTATTTATTTTAATTTGATAAAAAAAATTCTCGTAACATCTAACCTTAAATACAGGATCAGGACACCTATCAGAACATTACCTCGCTGTAGAGAGTCTTGTTCTTTTCTGCTTGTACCATCTCAGGTGTGTCCCACACATAGCAGCCAACACCCTTGATCCATTCCAGGTCCTCCTTGTACCTGAGCTATAGGTTGAGAGAGGAAACATGTGATGTACCATTCACAACAGGCAAAGATCCTAACAAAAGGATGAGTAACTATGGTGATGTGGGTGAGGCTGCGATACTCACATCACTGATGTTGTCACCGACAACCCTGCTGTGGAAGAACTCAGGACGGTCTGCGATGGACCTCCAGGATCCCAGAGTGCCTATGTACTTCTCTCTGTATTTGACCTGTTTCACACAGGAAAGAAACGTCACACCATGTGATCACAGCCATGACATACACTAATATGTCTACAAGGCACTAGATGTGGACTTATTATTTTCATTTTTATTTTATTTCCCCTCCCTCAGAGCCCCAGCTGGCTGTGTACTTACCTCACTGATGTCATCTCTGACCCTCTTGGCGCAGAGAATGTCCAGGGCATCCTTGGTTGGGTGGTAGTGTCCCTTGGACAACTCAAAGGTCTCCTTGTAGCGTAGCTGTGGAGGCCAAGTACAAGGTGAGCCTTGATGTGTTTTTGTGAGCCTTGATTACATGATGTTGAAAGGAACGGGGGAAGTTAGGAGCTGTTTTACTTACATCACTGGATTGCAGGTAGGCTTTCTTGGCACGAACCAGCATTGGAGTGTCATGGATGGCAGTGTACCTGTGCTTCATCTTCTCATACTGATCTTTGTATTTGATCTAGAAGAAAGACAAAAAAGACCACAAAATCCAACCAAATCGTCAATGCAATCATGTGTTTTATTATTAGAAGTGTTATGAATTGTAACTCAAAAGATGAGGATAAAAGCAGGAGTCGCACCTCACTAGACACTACTTTCATCTGTCTGGCATGGACATTGGTGGGAGTGTTGATCTCAGGAGTAAAGAAGGCTCTCTCCTTGGAGGCAAGGTCAGTGTAGAGGTACTGGTTGGTCAGATTCTGGGCCCATTTGGCTCTCTGGAACTCCACACTGTCTAGAGTGTTGGTGCTCTTGGACATGTCCGCTTTGCCTTGGGCTTTGTAGATCAACTAGAAGATAACATCCAAAAGTAAAATGTATGAAAATCAAGGAAAAGATGTGAGGTACAGAAGATGTGTGATCTCAGAGGTTGACTGTCTGACTCACATTGCTCATGTGGCTCTTCAGCTCCGTGACACGCTGGTAATCAGGGGTATCCAGCACCACGGAGTAGTTGGCGTAGTTCTTCTTGGCCTCAAGCTCATAATTTTTCTAAAGAGGAGCAGGAAAAAAAACGAGAGTTCAGAGAGAAGCAAAACCGGATACGCAAAATCAGAAGAAAGCTTTTCAAAAACCTTTGAGAGAGTAAACGGTGCAAGGAGTAGTTACCCTTAACTTGTTGATCTCGCGAACGCGGACCATCTCAGGAGAGTCAGGCATGAAACAGCCGATGCCCCTCATCCAGAGAAGGTCCTCTTTGTACCTGAGCTGTGGACACACACAGAAATTGGAGCATATTATTAAACAGCACACTTGAAAGATACATATAAATGACACCAGAAAACGGGTATATCTTGGACATTTCAGTATCAATGTATTTGTGTGTCGGGACACTTACATCGCTGGTGATCTCATTGACATGGAAGCAGTGCATGAGTTGAGGGGTGAAGGGCATGGGTATGTACTGCCCTCTGGTGGCTAAGAACTTCTCCTTGTAGCACAGCTGTAGGGAAAACGATAACAAACTCATTCCAGTATTTCCTCGCACGTTATGGCAGAGATACAGAAACTAAGAGATATTTACAAGTCAAATTGAAAACAGTAAAATTGAGAGATGTTTTATGTGTTTTTTGCACACATGATATGTTTTTGTTTTGCTCTGTTTCGTTGCTTGGTAAAATGGAGATAGAGATGACAGTCACGTACGTCACTGATGGCGTCCTGGGTGGCCTTGACTTGCAGGATTTCCGGTGTGTCATAAATGGAGTGGATCTTGTCCTTCTCCTTGTGATACCTCTCGCGGTACAGACGCTGTGAGAGAGTGTGAAGAGGGGTAGATCAAAATGTATTAAACGTATCCATTGACTTGTATCGGCTATCCTCAGAGGCATGTACATTATACATTGTTAACAGTAGAAAGTTGAAGCTTAAAATGGGTTTGATTAATATATTCCATGTTTACATACAATTTGTAATTACCTTCGAAGTCAATGACAAATAAAGGGTTATTAGCTATAATCTGAAATGGGAAATTCTGATTGAATCCCTTCAATAACCATTTGAGTCTTACCTCGTTCATGACCTTGTTGGCCTTCCTGATGGTAACAAAGTTGACACCTTGCGGGTCCAGGGCGTAACTCTTGGCCTTGGTTTGGTCGTGTGCCAGTTTATATTTCACCTGTACAAATCATGCACAAAAACACACAAACTCGTTAAAAAGCCTTGTTTTCCTCCAATGGTAGGGCAGGAAAGAGAGAAAGACACGCTGGTGGTCTCACTCACTTCACTGCAGTTGAGAGAGCTGGCCTTGGCCTGCTTGATGGCAGGGGTGTCATAGGGAAGTTCGTAGCCCTTCGCCATGGCGCTCCTGCTCTCCTCTTTGTAGGCGTTCTGAGACGGAATAAAAAGAAAGGACATTTTAGCATTGACCAGACTATTCAGAATGTGGGGTTCTTATGTGATTTCAAATACAAACAATTAATTTGGGGATGTCTTACTTCGCTCTGGATGTACTGGTTGAGGCGAACTCTCTCTGTATCAATAGTGACAGCAGGAGAGGTGTTTGTGCCTTTGATGTTGGTGGCGTAGTCGTGATGGTAGTTGAGCTGAGGGAGAACAGAAAGAAATCAGAGCATGAGACACCATCTGTGAAATTCCTGACAACAGTAATAACTTTGATAATAACAACGATTTACTGTTATTGGTGTTAGTTACTGGTGGATGTGTTTTTTCTAGTGGATTCCACCTTTGGAGTTATAGTGTAGTTTTTTGTTCATGTGTAACTGAACGGTTTTAGACAGTGTAAATACTTACATTACTGAGGTTGTGAGCACTCATCTTGCATTGCTCATACTCTGGGGTCTCCAACACCACAGAGTAATCCTTGAAGTGCTGAACTGCGTTGGCTTTGTACATGTTCTGAGAGAAGGGATCAGAATATTCACACATGTGGTATAAGCACAGGAAGGAGAGAGGTGGGGGATGAAGGAAAAAGTACGAAAAAAATGGAGATTGGAAGAGGGGAGGCGTGGGCAGGGGGACTCACGTTGCTCTGGATCTCCATGGCGGCCTTACTGCGCACAATCTCAGGAGTATCCCAGGCGTAGCACCCGATACCCTTCAGCCAGTTCAGGTCATCCTTGTAGATGATCTGTGAGGCAACGAGAAAGCATTCCCATTTTAACCAAAGTTAAAAAAAATAAAAGTCACAGTGATCACACAGGTTATATGCTATGTTTGTACGTGGCAACGTTTGAAAATACACACTGACGATGGCTTAGGCCGAAACGCGTCTGTGGATGAACTGGTCAAAATAAAAAAGCAATGAGACAAGCTTGAGAGTGCGGTTTTTTCTACTTTAAGTTAACAGTCTTTTTCACTCGCACCCAAAATCACCTTTATTTTGGAAGTAGAGCGCGCCTATCCTTACAAAAAACGTTTGAAAATACTCACAGGCACACACAAGAATCTGAATAAGATCACTCACATCACTGAACTGCTCATTGACTTTGCGAGAGTGGACGAAGGCCTTCATGTCTGGCAGGCAGACCCACTGGTGCAGGTACTTGCGGTAGTCAATCTCACTGACGGCCTTCTGGGTCTTGCGTGATTCCACAATGTCAAGCATGTCGGGAGGCATAGTGACCTTGGCCTTGGTTTTCTCGTAGTCCTCTTTGTACAAACGCTGATTCACAAAGAGACATAATTGTAAAGTTTTAGTTTGCCCAAAGAGAAAAGGACATTAATATAACACATCAACTGTGAGTGAGAAGTGTCTGTGGGCAGATGTACTCACGTCAAGGTGAAGTTTGCCAGCTTTGAGGCACCTAAGCGTGGCAGGATCATCCTCCATGGATTTGGGCAAGCTGTAGAGGGACTTGAACTTCTCATAATCCTCACGATATTTCACCTGTCACAATAGAATTCAACATTTCCGTGTGATCCCAGAGTACAGGTGCAGGTCATTATTACATATATTTTTTTATCTCAGTATGTGTTGTGTAGTAGACTTGGACTCACATTGCTGAGAATAACCTTCTGCTGTTTAGCATGGACCATTGCGTGAGAGTCATGTGGGATCAAGTAGCTCTTGTCCTTGATCTTGTTCCATGCGGCAGTATAGTCATTCTGTTAAATATGAGCAACACACGTTAAACAAGACAGTAGTTCAACAATAATGAAAAAAATGACATGAACAGGAGCAATATGGACATGACTTATGGTCAGATGAACATACCGTGCTTGAGAGATGTTTGAGGTTAGAGCACCGGGTAAGGTCAAACGTGTCGATACAAGTGGTGTACAAGTGTTTCTCTTTGTTGTAGGCCTCCCTGTAGATCAACTGAGGGTAAATAGAGAACACTCAGATTATACTCATCATTATTCAACACTGGAACAGTGTTAGAACAGCAAATATGTGTATGTGTATGAGATAAGACATTACCTCACTAGCCCAGGTGTGCCCTAGAACAGCTGTGACGTAAATTGGGGTATCTGTCACAATGGAGTAGTTGTTGAATTCCTTCTTGCCTTCAGCTTTGTATTGGATCTGTCAAAAAAAAGTGCTTGGTAAATTGTGCTTGTCATCCTCGTTTATTTTAAATTGCAGTTTGTTTAAGAACCTTCCATATCGCACCACAAAAACTAAGAAAAATATAATTAAGATGCTTGTGGGTTAATGTAGTTGCTAACGATTATAGTTTGTGGAAAGCAAAACCATTTAGAATCAAGTTTGCCCAATCCCTCTGACTCTTACGTCACTCTGAAGCTCGTAGGACTTCCTGGCGCGAAGAATCTCTGGGGTATCCCAAGCATAGCAGCCAACGCCCTTTGTCCAGAGTAGGTCCTCTTTATAGAACACCTGAAAAGAGAAAGATGATGATGCCCCATGTCATTTAGAAAAGACCACAGCGGCAGAAAAGAGCCCAGAGACTTAAACGGTGACATTACGGAGGACCTACATCGCTCAAAATCTCGTTGGCGTGGCGAGCACGGGTGATATCATTTTGTTCGGGGTGGCATGTCCATTGGTGCAGGTAGGTACGGTACTGCTCTTCGCTTAGGATGCTCTGACATTTCTTGGCCACAACATGGCTCATCATGTCCACAGGGATGTGTAGCTTAGTCTTGGTCTCATTGTAGTCCTTGTGGTAGTCCCGCTGCACAAAGGTCAAACAATGTTAACATGCAGGATGTGACAGTACCAGTGCCAGAGGGCTGCCCTCTGCTGTAACACTGAGCGTATAAGAGTATCTACATCTTTTTATGATCTCAAGATCTCACGTATGAGTCCTGTGTGTTCAATGTCAAGGTGTATGTTGACAGGAAGAGAAATGTCTTACCAGGTTCTTCATCTTCTCTATTTCACCATAGCGCATCACATCAGGGAAGTCTAGGATGTTGGCAGCCTTGTAATGACCCTTTTCCTTCAAATGGGCCTCGTTGTACTTGGCCTGAGTGGTATGGATTCATAGAAAAGAAGGCAAAAGAACATGACATTCGAAAATATATTTATTATTATATATTTTTTTCTGACTTGGACAAACAGCTGACAGTGTAGCTATAAGATGCTCCCTTTATTACAACTGAAGTAATGTTATGAGTTTAGTGAAAAGTTGACTGACAAGAGGACACTGAAGGATACTCACATCACTGACGCTGTCCCTGGCCCTCTTGGCATTCAGCAGAGGGAGGTACTCATGGTCTAGCTGGTAGCCAGTGGCTTTGCTTTCATCCCAGTTCAGTTTGTACAGTTTCTGCAAAGAAATCACACCATTCATGAAACCACAAGGCTATCGTCTCCTAAAAACAGGGACACTATGCTGACTGTATGCTGTATTAAGCCAAGTAAGTATACTAAGTGTAATAAGTATTCAGAGCGTACAGCAAGAAGGAAGTATGCTGTGTGTTACCTCACTGATGTTCTTGGCTGACTCTCTGCACAGGGCCATCTGGGGTGTGTCCTCAGACCCGATGTAATGGCCCTTCTCCTGATTGAAGGACTCTTTGTACTTCAGCTGAATTAACAAAAGCAAGATAAATAGTTTAGCTTAACAAACACAAGCTGTGGTTTAAATGTTCTGAATGGACGGAGAAATGAAAGTCACTTAAATGTGGTTACTCACATCACTGAGTTGGAAGGCATTGACTTTAGCCTGGATAATCTCAGGGCGATCGACAATGAGAGTGAACTTGCTAAAGCCCTCCTTGGCATCCTTTTTGTAAAGTCTCTGAAAAAAAGGAAATGGGGAAAATAGTAATAAGGAATGATAATGGTATTGACTAAACTCATTTATAGCATACAAATATTTAGTAATCTTTATTGTATGTATATGTAATAATTGCATGTAATATACATCCTGTATATGTTCAATATTTAGTGATGCAACCTCTTATACCTTTTAATGATGCTACCTTTTTAGTTTATGGGATTAAGACCAAAACATTTCATGAACTTCTCTAGTAATGACAAAGACCCCTACTTCATTCATGACCGCCTGGCAATTCCTGACTTTGACATGATCAACAGACTCTGCAGGCGACCATCCACATCCGCGGATCCATTCCATGTCGGCCTTATAGATAATCTGGTGGAAGGGAAGACAGTCATCAATGGTGTTGTGTGAGGATGACAGAGATAGAGGGAAATGAGGCAGCAATATAACAGACTTGGGATTGCTGCAAGAAATACAATAAAAGTACAATATGTGCACATTCTAATGGGGTGAAAGTACTGTGATCAGAGACTCACATCACTGTTGATGTCATATACTTTGCGGGCCTGAACAACATCATTATGATCAGGCAGGCAAGTCCAGTTGTGCAGACGGGTCCTGTAGGCGTTATCGTTGACCTGGACCTGGCACTTCTTGGCCAGCTCAAAGGCTATCATGTCCACAGGAAGATTGAACTTAGTCTTGGAATGGTGGAAGTCCTTCTTGTAAAGAGCATCACTAGCAATCTTGGCAGAGTTCAAGGCCAGCATGAGCAGTGGATCATCCTGGACACTGAGAGCTCCAATGTGATGACCAACCTGCTTGCGGTAGCCGTCAAGATACTTGTGCTGTAAGAACGAAATAGATCACGGTCAATTTTTAACAACCATGACATATAGATATTTTTAACAACCATGACATTTGAGACTCAACTAATTGCATACAAATCATTGATAGACACTAGGTTTAAACATTGCTTAATGGCCTTCTTACTTCACTTTGTATTTTAGTCGTCTTAATACATTGCTGGATAGAAACGGCATCTCCAGGCATGAAGTACCCAGTGGCTTTGGTCTTGTTCCAGTCCTGGGTGTAGAGTTTCTGTGGGGGAATTATAGGAGAGAAATGAAAGCTGTTAGTGTGTGGAGGTGTCAATGAAATGTACGTTGCTCAGAGGATGAACTCTTGGGAGAGGGATCGTGAGAATGGCAGAGATAATTTACCGGGTGGAGAATCTTTTTAATCTCTCTGCAAGTTGCCAGACCTGGAGTATCCCCTAGGCTGTATTGTGTCTTGTCTTTGTGCCATTGTTCACGATATTTAGCCTGAAAGAAATGAAGAAGCAGTTAAGTTATTCAGAGTAGATACTAATAAGGGTATTAGATTTAAAAAAAAAATTCTAGTGTAAAGTGAAATGACTTGTTATAACACCACATTTTCATGTAATGTCGTATTACTATGATATAAACAAAATTAACAAAAAACCTCTTTGCATTTCAAAATCAGCAGGGCAAAATGAGAAGGATATCACACTACAAAATCTGATAATTTAAGACTTGAGACTTATTTGAATTTGCAAATTAGACGATTGTACAAGAACACAATTTTGCAGCTCACAGCCAGCAGATTTAAGAGGAGTTCTACTGACCTCATTGAGGACCTCAGCGGCATTCTTGGCACATTCCATGTCCATTCTGTCGACGGGAGTTATGTACTTCTGTGTATCCAGCTTCACACGGTAACCCCTCTGCAAGACAGAAAGTGAGAATGTAAATGTTGTTCATCCCCTGCCATGTCATGCCAACCAATCCCAATCTCTGAAATCTTGAAATCTTTCCAAGAGACTGTTATTCCTTACATCAGCCAGGATGTCCTGGGCATGTTTCACTCTCTTGACCTCCACGGACTCATGAGGTGACCATCCACAGCCCCTCAGCCACTCCAAGTCAGCCCTGTACACCGCCTGTCAATCACACAGAGATGAATGCCATTACATGACACAGTCACAGTCTAAGAAATGTACACCAGTGGTCCAGGTGACCTTATTTCTATGTGGGAATGCTGTACTGTCTAAGTTTTGATGTAAACAACTTACATCACTGTTCAGGTCATAGACTTTCCTAGCCTGGACGACATCACTGGAGTCGGGCAGGCAGGTCCAGTTGTGCAGCTGGGTTCTGTAGTTGAAATCGTTGACCTGTTTCTGGCACTTCTTGGCCAGCTCAATATTAAGCATGTCTACAGGGAGGTGGAACTTGGTCTTGGACTTTTCAAAGTCCTTCTTGTAGAGATTGTCACTAGCAATCTTAACACCGTGCATAGCCAGCATAATCAGTGGATCATCCTGGACACTGAGGGCTCCGATGTGGTGGCCCACCTGCTTGCGGTAACCTGCTTTGTACTTGTACTGGAAAAGAAAAGGCATAGTGAATTTCATCTTCTGCAATCTGACAAATGGTTGAAATTCACTTGTGAATTCAATTTTACAAAATACGCATGCATATCTGTATTTAAATGAACACTCACATCACTGATAATATCTCTGGACGCTCTAGCTTTAAGTACAGAGATGGCATCCTCTTTAATCAGGAATCCCTTGGCCTTCTCTTTGTCCCAAGCTTTGGTATACCCGCTCTGAAAAGCAAGAGTGGAAATGACTGAGCGGAGGAATTTAAAAGAGTATTACAGTACGTAGTAATCTGACAATGGGAACAAACTTACTTGGCTGGTATTAATAAGGTTTGCCTTTGAGAGGACGATTTCTGGTAACTCATTACCGACATGAATTTTCGTTTTCTCGTTCTCCCACGCCTCATGGTATTTCCTCTGTCAACAGAAAGAAGGACAAATGAGTCTAGTCACTAAAAGTCAACATGGAAGGCTTTCATTAATAATCCGTCGTTATGGTTCTCTTTGTAATTTAACAAAAGTCCACAGTGCAGATTGACATGTACATTCATGCAAGAAGTGTAGTCTGCACAGTAAATGTGTAGGAAAATGTATTTGAGCTTTATCCAACATTATGGAATTCCATATCGCATTTAGCAAAGAAAAGTCTCTCAGTTTTGGCACCATTTGGTTGTTTTTGAAATGAGATGATTTATTCTTTGTCGACATGGACAGCTACTTTTAATCAATAATTTAGGATGGTAGAAACATTTGCAAAGTCTGTGTATACCCTTTTTTTAAATGAAGTTCAAGGAAAAATCAACAGTAGGAGAAAGCGAGAGGAAACAAAACAAATGTCTTACAGCACTGAGCAACTCTGCATTTTGCTTGGACAGGACCACTTCTGGCAGGTCGACAACACTTGTGAACTTGATAGTGCTGGGGGGCTGGCGATAGAGTCTGTCGTTGAGAATGTCCTGAGCATGTTTGGCCTTCAGAACATCAGGTGAACCCTGTGGTATCCAGCCACATCCACGGATCCACTCCATATCAGCCTTGTACACCGCCTGAAAGGTTCAGATTAATCTTTAGGACTGTCCCATGACTTCCACAACCCCAACATGGATTATTTTATATTATTTGTTTTATACAAATGCACTATAATACACCATATAAGGGCAAATTAAAATGTGTAACTTAGGCTTATGAGAGTACACAGAGACATGAGTAGAGGTCAGCAACAACAAAAACAACAACAACATCAAGAACAGAATCTAAACGTTAACTAACATCGCTCTGAAGATCATAGACCATTCACAAAGTGAAAGGATCTTCTCAAAATGGAATAAAGCTTACATCACTGTGCAGGTCATAGACTTTCCTAGCCTGGACGACATCACTGGAGTCGGGCAGGCAGGTCCAGTTGTGCAGCATGGTTCTGTAGTTGAAATCGTTGACCTGTTTCTGGCACTTCTTGGCCAGCTCAATATTAAGCATGTCTACAGGGAGGTGGAACTTGGTCTTGGACTTTTCAAAGTCCTTCTTGTAGAGATTGTCACTAGCAATCTTAACTCCGTGCGCAGCCAGCATAATCAGTGGATCATCCTCGACACTGAGGGCTCCGATGTGGTGTCCTTGTTGCTTGCGGTAACCTGCTTTGTATTTGTACTGAAAGAAGAGATAAATTGTGGAAACATTTATTATTTAACCACAGCAGGGCCTCAACATGTAAAAAATGAAAATATGGCACCCATAAATCATTTTGAGTAAATGAAAGAGAATAAGAATCTCACATCACTGATGATTTCTCTTCCATGCTTGGCTGCCTTGATGGAGATGGCATCAGCTTTGATGTCATAACCTTTCTTGAACATATCTTCAACTGCTTGTCTGTATTGTTTCTGTGGGAGCACAATCAGAAGTGATTAATTACTGTACCGCTTAGTATATCAAAACAAAATGGTATGGATCATATAAAATGATTTTGGCTGAAGAGTGAAATGAACAGAACTTCAATAAACACTAATAAGATAACAGTATAAGATAACATTCTACTTTCTTGCGATCCCCATAAAATCAATGATCAAAATATTCTCAGTTAAAACTCACTTAGTGTTTTGAATATATAGACTGTCAATGTTTATAATTGAGGTGCATTTGGGTCTATACACTTACCCTGCTGTTGGTGACATTATTCTGTTGGGCTAAGAGGATCTCGGGTGTGTCGGGCATGATATGGATGTTTGTCTTCTCCTTATTCCATGCATCAACGTACGCTTTCTGTAACGACAACCAAAAAAAGATTACTCTGGTTTTCAACATCAAAATATGTCATGCTCCAAATCCAAATGATCTCATACATCTTTAGGTTGAAGTGTATTGCTCAACATGCTAAGCGTAGCGTGTTCATACCTTGTCCATAATTTTGGCGTTTTCTTGAGCCAGAGCGAAGGGCATTCCATCAGTTTTGCAGGTGTAGGCCAAAGTGCTTGGGTGCTGACGGTACTTAATTTCACTCAGGATTTCTCCAGCTTTCTTGACCCTATCCACTTCCACTGAGCCAATAGGAACCCATCCACATCCTCTGATCCATTCCATATCTGCCCTGTACACAGCCTTTATGGAAAGATTCATCAAGTTATTAAACATTTAAATCTTCTATATTTTGGCTCTTTTTTTCCAAACATCAGCAACATGCACTGTAAAACTTACATCACTGTGCAGGTCATAGACTTTCCTAGCCTGGACGACATCACTAGAGTCGGGCAGGCAGGTCCAGTTGTGCAGCATGGTTCTGTAGTTGAAATCGTTGACCTGTTTCTGGCACTTCTTGGCCAGCTCAATATTAAGCATGTCTACAGGGAGGTGGAACTTGGTCTTGGACTTGTTGAAGTCCTTCTTGTAAAGAGCATCACTAGCAATCCTAGCGCCGTGTATAGCCAGCATGAGCAGTGGATCATCCTCCACGCAGTGAGCTCCAATGTGATGGCCGACCTGCTTGCGGTAGCCAGCCTTGTACTTGTACTGAGGAAAAAAGTTAATGAAAAATGAATTGCAGTTCTAGATCTTTGGTGTTTACAGTCAACCAACAATCAACCAAATTCAATAAACAGTTTGTTATTTTATTTTAATTTTTTAAATAAAACTCTTCAATTTACTCACATCACTGATGATTTCTCTTCCATGCTTGGCTGCCTTGATTGAGAGGGCATCAGATTTGATGTCATAACCCTTCTTGAACATATCGTCAACTGCTTGTCTGTATTGTTTCTGTTGAAGAAATAAAGCAGACGAAATTTTAGACCACAGTTTTATAATCATCCTGGTGGTTCATACTGATACCTAAAATGAGTCCTCAAATATTACTGACAAGATTTACACACACACTGAGACAGTTAAATCCCAACTTAGTTGATACTGTACGAACAAACAAAAATAAACTCACTTTGCTCATGTTGATAGCATTGGCCTTGGACAGTACAATCTCAGGTATATCGGGGTTTAAGTGGATGTTCGTCTTCTCAGCTTCCCAGGCTTGAACATACTGGTGCTGTGTTGAACATACAAAGGATGAACATAAACATTAGATGGAGAACATGTGCATTCACATTTGTCATATTATTCGTCCCATGTTTGAAAAAAGACAACTGACCTTGTTGATTGTGTCAGCGTTTGTTTTGGCCAAGACCATAGGCATAGAGAGCATGTCTTGGCTGAACTTGAACTGGTCTGGCTTCTGGCGGTACAAGTGTTCACTGAAAATCTCAGCAGCTTTCTTGGCCTTAACGACATCCAGTGACCCGATGGGGACCCAGCCGGTTCCCCTGATCCATTCCATGTCAGCCTTGTAGACAGCCTACAAATTTGTTTTACAGATAATGTGTTAAGCACAGGGGAAAAGAGAAAATGTCTATTCACAAAGTGAAAGGGTCTTCTCAAAATTGTATAGAACTTACATCACTGTTTAGTGCATAGACTTTCCTAGCCTGGACGACATCATTAGAGTCGGGCAGGCAGGTCCAGTTGTGCAGCTGGGTTCTGTAGTTGAAATCGTTGACCTGTTTCTGGCACTTCTTGGCCAGCTCAATATTAAGCATGTCTACAGGGAGGTTGAACTTGGTCTTGGACTTTTCGAAGTCCTTCTTGTAAAGAGCATCACTAGCAATCCTAGCACCGTGTATAGCCAGCATGAGCAGTGGATCATCCTCCACGCAGTGAGCTCCAATGTGATGACCGACCTGCTTGCGGTAGCCGGCTTTGTACTTGTGCTGTGGAAAAAGTTAATGAAAGGAAAGGAAGGAAGAAAGGAAAGGCAAAATTATGTACAAAATGAAAAAAAAACATCCTGAATAACAATATATTTAAATATTTTAATGGGATTTTTATACAGAAAACAAAGCTTACATCACTGGCAATATCGCAGCCTTTTCTGGCTGCTTGGATAGAAATGGCATCATTGCGTAAATCATATCCCTTCTTCTTAGACTCTTCATTGGCAAGTTTGTACAATTTCTGTGAAGAAAGCAACAGACTCACAATTATGAAAAGCAGTTGGTAGGGTGTATTAAGCGATGCATAACATTACATTAAAAACCAAATCAAAATTATTAATGTTGCCGTTACCTCACTCATATTTTTGTTATTCTGCTTTGCAAGCAGCACATCCATGGAATCTGGCGTGATATGAATTTTGGTCTTGTCTTTGTTCCAGGCCTCAGTATACGATGACTGCAGGAGAGTACAATTGACATTAATGAATGAGTGCATAAAGTTTAGGACCTAAAACAGTTAGCTCAAAACTAGAAGATAGGAAATATACTAAATGTGTATAACTACTTACCTTGTTGATTATTTGTGCGTTGGCTTTAGCCAGGACGAGGGGCATAGCGTCAGTTTTGCTGGTGAATTTGAAGTTGCTGGGGTGCTCACGGTATCCCCGCTCAGCCAGAGCCTCGCCAGCCTTCTTCGCGGCCACAACATCAAGCGAGCCAATGGGGACCCATCCCATGCCTCTAAGCCATTTCAAATCGGATCGGTAGACCGCCTGAGAAAGACACAAATGACAATGATGAACATGTGGGATGCATAAACATAGATGACCATTCCCTAACAATTAAACAGTGGATAGCAATACGTTTTGCTCCAGACAGTACCCTGTCAGTTGTTTACGCTGTTGAAATTTTTTTTTGTTTTGACAGATTCTACCTAAAACAATACACAATACACAATACACAATTAAAATGTGAAAATAGAAGGAAACTAAAACTTCCATTCAGCTTCTGCCTTACTCACTTCACTCTGCATGTCGTACACCTGTCTGGCCTGCACAACATCACTGGAGTCGGGCAGGCAGGTCCAGTTATGAAGGCGGGTCCTGTAGGCTGCATCATTGACCTGGATCTGATTCTTCTTAGCCAGCTCAAAGGACATCATGTCCACGGGAAGATTGAACTTAGTCTTGGACTTGTGGAAGTCCTTCTTGTAAAGAGCATCACTAGAAATCCTGGCAGAGTTCAAGGCCAGCATGATCAGTGGATCATCCTCCACGCAGTGAGCTCCAATGTGATGGCCAATCTGCTTGCGGTAGCCGGTCTTGTACTTGTACTAAAGAGGAAGATGAAATTAAGAAATATGTCATTGTACTAAAAATTGCTACAGTAAATCATTCATGCTCGCCAACTGTGTGGTGTGAAATACTTACATCACTGATAATCTCCCTGCCTTTCTTGGCAGCAATAATAGAAAGGGCATCATTGCGCAAGTCGTAGCCCTTCTTCTTGGATTCTTCATTAGCTTTTTTATATTTTGACTGGATAACAAAATAAAAAGGAAAAAGTCATTTTATGCAAGCAATAGCAATTTCACATGTTACACTGACCTGGGAGATAGGTGAATTAAAAATAAATTTTTAGATATACAGCATATTGTGGGGGGGGAAATAAAATAAAAGGACACATCTGTTCCTTGTTCATCCTGGCTTACCTCACTGTAGGTGATCTTGTTCTGTCTGGCCAGCACCACATCCATTGCATCTGGCGTGTGATGGACCGTTGTCTTGTCCTTCTCCCAAGCTTGGACATAACTTTGCTGTGAAAATGTGCAAAGAATGAATTCCAAAAAACAACTGGAAGCTTGGCAGAGTGTTAAAGGAGATAATAACGTATTCCCCCTTCACATTACTCATGCTATTTCATTCTAGAAGAGATATACTACCTTGTCCATATTTGCATTCATGGCTTTAGCCAACACGATTGGCATAGCATCAGTTTTGCTGGTGAATTTGAAGTTGCTGGGGTGCTGACGGTAGCCATGGTCAGTCAGGATCTCTCCACACTTCTTTGCTAACTCAACATCAAGTGAGCCAATGGGCACCCATCCTGTACCTCGAAGCCACTTCAAGTCTGCTCTGTAGACAGCCTGATCAAAACAAGTTAACAAAAACATGGTTAAGTCTATGTGTGTACATATGTCCTGAAGTATTGTAAATGTAAAAAGTCATTACTTTTAATTCGGTCCCTTCAGGATTTTGGGGACTTGAGTTTTCACAAATTCAGACAAATTTACAGATTTCCCACAATTGCAATTTTCTCTTATTACCACGATATTTCTGCAACAAAACGCAAACTCGTAGAATTTCTGCAATATTTGAAATTGATTTCATTTAACTCAAAATCACTGCATCATTTTTAACCACGATTTTGAAGTTCCCACAGCAAATTCAGTCACTTTTGGCTGCAACAATCACAACAAACCATCGCAAGATCCTGGAGGGGCTGTTTAAGTGGATATACACATAAAATAAACAGACGCTCATCCAGAATAAATTAACGTACAAAACAATCCTAAAAAACGTACGTCACTTTGCAAGTGGCATGGAATGATTCGAAGGAAATGCACTACAGAATTCAGTAATAATGGCTGTATTTACAGCTGTACAGTATATTGTACAATTATTTACGCAGAGACTTGCATTGTTTAATACACCAATAACTGTAAATGCAAACTCACTTCACTCTGCATGTCGTACACCTGTCTGGCCTGCACAACATCACTGGAGTCGGGCAGGCAGGTCCAGTTATGAAGGCGGGTCCTGTAGGCTGCATCATTGACCTGTTTCTGATTCTTCTTAGCCAGCTCAAAGGCCATCATGTCCACAGGAAGATTGAACTTTGTCTTGGACTTGTGGAAGTCCTTCTTGTAAAGATAATCACTAGCAATCTTGGCAGAGTTCAAGGCCAGCATGAGCAGTGGATCATCCTGGACACTGTGGGCTCCAATGTGATGGCCAATCTGCTTGCGGTAGCCGGTCTTGTACTTGTACTAAAGAGGAAGATGAAATTAAGAAATATGTCATTGTGCTAAAAATTGCTACAGTAAATCATTCATGCTCGCCAACTGTGTGGTGTGAAATACTTACATCACTGATAATCTCCCTGCCTTTCTTGGCAGCAATAATAGCAAGGGCATCACTGCGCAAGTCATAGCCCTTCTTCTTGGATTCTTCATTAGCTTTTTTATATTTTGACTGGATAACAAAATAAAAAGGAAAACGTCATATTATGCAAGCAATAACAGTTTCACATGTTACACAGACCTGGGAGATAGGTGAATTGAAAATGAATTTTTACATATACAGTATATTGCAAAACAAATACATTATAATAATAATAATGTAATTAATTGTAAGTTAAACGGAAATGACACATCTATGCCTCTTTGATGCTGGCTTACCTCACTGTAGGCGACCTTGTTCGCTCTGGCCAGCACCACATCCATAGCATCTGGCATGATATGGACCGTCGTCTTGTCCTTCTCCCAAGCTTTGACATAACTTTGCTGTGAAAATGTGCAAAGACTTAATACCAAGGAAGAACAACTGGAAGCTTGACAGAGTGTTAAAGGAGATAATTACTTATTCCCCCTTCACGTTACTCAGGCTAATTAAGTCTAGAAGAGATATACTACCTTGTTCATATTTGCATTCATGGCTTTAGCCAACACGATTGGCATAGCATCAGTTTTGCTGGTGAATTTGAAGTTGCTGGGGTGCTGACGGTACCCATGGTCAGTCAGGATCTCTCCACACTTCTTTGCTAACTCAACATCAAGTGAGCCAATGGGTACCCATCCTGTACCTTGCATCATTTTGTAATCAGCCTTGTACACAGCCTGTGGGAACGGCGAAAGAATGGAATGATAGGAAGAAAATGCACAACAAAATTCAGTCATTATGGCTGTCTTTACATCTGTACAGCATATTGTACAATTATTTACACAGAGACTTGCATTGTGTGATACACCAATAACTGTAAATGCAAACTCACATCACTTTGTATGTCATAGACGTGTCTAGCCTGGACAACATCACTGGAGTCGGGCAGGCAGGTCCAGTTATGAAGGCGAGTCCTGTAGGCTGCATCATTGACCTGTTTCTGATTCTTTTTAGCCAGCTCAAAGGCCATCATGTCCACAGGAAGATTGAACTTTGTCTTGGACTTGTGGAAGTCCTTCTTGTAAAGATAATCACTAGCAATCTTGGCAGAGTTCAAGGCCAGCATGAGCAGTGGATCATCCTGGACACTGCGGGCTCCAATGTGATGGCCAATCTGCTTGCGGTAGCCGGTCTTGTACTTGTACTAAAGAGGAAGATGAAATTAAGAAATATGTCATTGTGCTAAAAATTGCTACAGTAAATCATTCATGCTCGTCAACTGTGTGGTGTGAAATACTTACATCACTGATAATCTCCCTGCCTTTCTTGGCAGCAATAATAGCAAGGGCATCACTGCGTAAGTCATAGCCCTTCTTCTTGGATTCTTCATTAGCTTTTTTATATTTTGACTGGATAACAAAATAAAAAGGAAAACGTCATATTATGCAAGCAATAACAGTTTCACATGTTACACAGACCTGGGAGATAGGTGAATTGAAAATGAATTTTTAGATATACAGTATATTGCAAAACAAATACATTATAATAATAATAATGTAATTAATTGTAAGTTAAACGGAAATGACACATCTATGCCTCTTTGATGCTGGCTTACCTCACTGTAGGCGACCTTGTTCGCTCTGGCCAGCACCACATCCATAGCATCTGGCATGATATGGACCGTCGTCTTGTCCTTCTCCCAAGCTTTGACATAACTTTGCTGTGAAAATGTGCAAAGACTTAATACCAAAGAAGAACAACTGGAAGCTTGACAGAGTGTTAAAGGAGATAATTACTTATTCCTCCTTCACATTACTCAGGCTTATTAAGTCTAGAAGAGATATACTACCTTGTTCATATTGTCATTCATGGCTTTAGCCAACACGATTGGCATAGCATCAGTTTTGCTGGTGAATTTGAAGTTGCTGGGGTGCTGACGGTACCCATGGTCAGTCAGGATCTCTCCACACTTCTTTGCTAACTCAACATCAAGTGAGCCAATGGGTACCCATCCTGTACCTTGTAGCATTTTGTAATCAGCCTTGTACACAGCCTGGGGGAACGGCGAAAGAATGGAATGATTTGAAGGAAATGCACTACAAAATTCAGTCATTATGGCTGTCTTTACATCTGTACAGTATATTGTAAAATGATTTACACAGAGACTTGCATTGTGTGATACACCAATAACTGTAAATGCAAACTCACATCACTTTGTATGTCATAGACGTGTCTAGCCTGGACAACATCACTGGAGTCGGGCAGGCAGGTCCAGTTATGAAGGCGAGTCCTGTAGGCTGCATCATTGACCTGTTTCTGATTCTTCTTAGCCAGCTCAAAGGCCATCATGTCCACAGGAAGATTGAACTTTGTCTTGGACTTGTGGAAGTCCTTCTTGTAAAGATAATCACTGGCAATTTTGGCAGAGTTCAAGGCCAGCATGAGCAGTGGATCATCCTGGACACTGCGGGCTCCAATGTGATGGCCAATTTGCTTGCGGTAGCCGGTCTTGTACTTGTACTAAAGAGGAAGATGAAATTAAGAAATATGTCATTGTGCTTAAAATTGCTACAGTAAATCATTCATGCTCGCCAACTGTGTGGTGTGAAATACTTACATCACTGATAATCTCCCTGCCTTTCTTGGCAGCAATAATAGCAAGGGCATCACTGCGCAAGTCATAGCCCTTCTTCTTGGATTCTTCATTAGCTTTTTTATATTTTGACTGGATAACAAAATAAAAAGGAAAACGTCATATTATGCAAGCAATAACAGTTTCACATGTTACACAGACCTGGGAGATAGGTGAATTGAAAATGAATTTTTAGATATACAGTACATTGCAAAACAAATAAATTATAATAATAATATTTGTAATTAATTGTAAGTTAAACGGAAATGACACATCTATGCCTCTTTGACGCTGGTTTACCTGACTGTAGGCGACCTTGTTCGCTCTGGCCAGCACCACATCCATAGCATCTGGCATGATATGGACCGTCGTCTTGTCCTTCTCCCAAGCTTTGACATAACTTTGCTGTGAAAATGTGCAAAGACTTAATACCAAAGAAGAACAACTGGAAGCTTGACAGAGTGTTAAAGGAGATAATTACTTATTCCCCCTTCACATTACTCATGCTAATTAAGTCTAGAAGAGATATACTACCTTGTTCATATTGTCATTCATGGCTTTAGCCAACACGATTGGCATAGCATCAGTTTTGCTGGTGAATTTGAAGTTGCTGGGGTGCTGACGGTACCCATGGTCAGTCAGGATCTCTCCACACTTCTTTGCTAACTCAACATCAAGCGAGCCAATGGGTACCCATCCTGTACCTTGTAGCATTTTGTAATCAGCCTTGTACACAGCCTGGTGGAACAGCGAAATAATGGAATGATTTGAAGGAAATGCACTACAGAATTCAGTCATTATGGCTGTCTTTACAGCTGTACAGTATATTGTAAAATGATTTACACAGAGACTTGCATTGTGTGATACACCAATAACTGTAAATGCAAACTCACATCACTTTGTATGTCATAGACGTGTCTAGCCTGGACAACATCACTGGAGTCGGGCAGGCAGGTCCAGTTATGAAGGCGAGTCCTGTAGGCTGCATCATTGACCTGTTTCTGATTCTTCTTAGCCAGCTCAAAGGCCATCATGTCCACAGGAAGATTGAACTTTGTCTTGGACTTGTGGAAGTCCTTCTTGTAAAGAGCATCACTAGCAATCTTGGCAGAGTTCAAGGCCAGCATAAGCAGTGGATCATCCTGGACACTGCGGGCTCCAATGTGATGACCAACCTGCTTGCGGTAGCCAGCCCTGTATTTGAACTACAGAAAACACAGATCAATAAATATTAGGATTGAATATTAGATGCATTCATGATGCCTTCCATTTCCATTAGCACAAATATGACTTTACTCACATCACTAGCGATAGCTGTGGTGGCCTTGGCTGCCTTGATTGCCATAGCATCAGCACGCACATGGATGCCCTTCTTCTTAGCTTGTTCGTTGGCAAGATTGTACAATTTCTAGACAGATGAAACAAACAAAAAAAATGTATCTCAAGAAAAATCCTCTTTATTTTCTAAATATCACTGAAGTTATGTGAAAGGTGTGTGAGATATCTACATTACTGTAGCTAACAGTGTTAGTTATTCACACTTTTAATTGGTGACACTAACTAAGAGTTAAAGCCATTTCTGTACAATACAGAGGTACGTACATTACTCATTGTGATTGCATTCGCCTTTGCCAGCACAAACTCAGGACTGTCAGGCATGACGTGGACCTTAAGTTTATCCTTCTCCCAGGCGGCACTGTAGGCTTGCTGGAATGAAACGCATAGAAAACAATAGCTCAAGCAACAAACAAGGCACTTCATCTAATATATACATATTTCTATGAATTTCTAGATTTAACCCTGTACCTTGTTCATTTGCTGGTTGTTGGTAGTGGCCAAAACCATATCCATGGAGTCCATGAGCCTGTGGAATGGATAGACCGAAGGGTGAGTGCGGTATCTCGCCTCACTCTGGATCTCCGAACCAACTCTTGCCAAATCAACAGCCAGGGAGCCTATAGGCACCCATGGAAGTCCTTTCCCATTACTGTTGTATTCAGCCTTGTATTCATACTAAAAAAAGGGAAGGATGAAATTGCAAAAATGTTAATACATTTTTTTTATGAATTGTGAATTTTGGTGCTTTTTTGTGTGTATATGTTTTGTGTAATGTTTATGTTTCAGATTAGCACTCACATCACTAGCGCTAGTATTCATGGTACGAGCAAGGGCTACGCTCATAGCATCTGGGGGAAGGGTGTAGCTGTGAAGGAGTTTCTTGTAGCCGGCATTTGTCTGCTTAGCTGTAGCTTCTCTAGCATGAGTAACGCTCATCATGTCCACAGGGGAGCTGTACTTCAGCTTGGACTTGTGGTAGTCCTTCTTGTAGTTCTTCTCACTCTGGAACTTGGCCACTGCCATGTAGTGCACCAGCAGAGGGTCGTCCTTAATGTTGCGGCAACCAATGTGGTGGCCCTTTCCCTTGTTGTAAGCCAGCTTATACTTGTACTGCAATAGCATTACAGATATTTTATCAAAATCAATGACAAGCCTTCCAGAATATATTTATTGATTGGAAAAAAATTATATTAACATTGAAATTAAGTTCACTCACATCACTTGCTATTTTGGTGCCAGATTTTGCAGCAACGACAGAAATGGAATCAGGTGCGATATGGTAGCCAGCCTTCGCCATTCCTTCCAGGCCAGCCCTGTAACGTTTCTAGAGACAGGGAAATGACATGATTTACAATGCAGTAAATGAAAAATGTACACTAACAAAATACTATGTTTAATATAATATTAGTGCAAATGTGAATTACTGCAAATAATTTATAACAAGGCCATTTTAATATGTGAAAACCTGTGTATTGAAGCCTAAGGTGAGGTATTTGGAAGAAACTTTTATCCAAACTGTCTAAGAAAATGTATCCAAACATTTATAACATTAATAATGAATGCTTAAAATGAAGAATAAGGTTTTTCAGCTAAATCTAACAATTTTTACAAAATATAAATGCAGCCAATTGTGTTTAGCTACAAAAACCTAGCCACTGTAGTGCATGTAATAATCTTATATAGAGAGATACCTACATTACTCATTGTGATTGCATTCGCCTTTGCCAGCACAAACTCAGGACTGTCAGGCATGACGTGGATCTTAAGTTTATCCTTCTCCCAGGCGGCACTGTAGGCTTGCTGGAATGAAACGCATAGAAAACTATAGCTTAAGCAACAAACAAGGCACTTCATCTAATATATATGTATACATGTATATATACATCTGAAGGTGAATTTCTAGATTTAACCCTGTACCTTGTTAATGATCTGGTTGTTGGTAGTGGCCAAAACCATATCCATGGAGTCCATGAGCCTGTGGAATGGATAGACCGAAGGGTGAGTGCGGTATCTCGCCTCACTCTGGATCTCCGAACCAACTCTTGCCAAATCAACAGCCAGGGAGCCTATAGGCACCCATGGAAGTCCTTTCCCATTAGCGTTGTATTCAGCCTTGTATTCATACTAAAAAAGGAAGGAACATATTGCAGGAATGGTTACAAAAAGCCCTAGATATAACTTTTGGTATGTGTGTTTGTGTTTGTGTGTGTGTGTGTGTGTGTGTGTGTGTGTGTGTGTGTGTGTGTGTGTGTGTGTGTGTGTGTGTGTGTGTGTGTGTGTGTGTATGTGTATAGCTTTAGGTGTTTGATGTGTGCATATTCTGTAAAATGGTCGTGTTTCAGATTTGCACTCACATCACTAGCGCTAGTATTCATGGTACGAGCAAGCGCTAGGCTCATAGCATCTGGGGGAAGGGTGTAGCTGTGGATTAGTTTCTTGTAGCCGGCATTTGTCTGCTTAGCTGTAGCTTCTCTAGCATGAGTAACGCTCATCATGTCCACAGGGGAGCTGTACTTCAGCTTGGACTTGTGGTAGTCCTTCTTGTAGTTCTTCTCACTCTGCAACTTGGCCACTGCCATGTAGTGCACCAGCAGAGGGTCGTCCTTAATGTTGCGGCAACCAATGTGGTGGCCCTTTCCCTTCTCAAAGTCTTTCTTGTATTGGAACTGTAGGGGGAAATTATGGTAAGGTCATCAGGTCAAGAACATGACATGAAAGTAGAAGGAACAGGGAATTTTACAGAAACAACCTTAAAGAGGATGAGCATCCTACATCACTTCCATTTAGAGGACACACATGGGATTATTGTTTAAAACAATCTGCATAACCAATTAGGTATAAACTAACAAAGCATAAATCCACATCAAACTCACATTGCTGATCATGTGGCTTCCTTTCTTGGCAGCAATGATTGACATGGCATCATTCCTTAGGTCATAACCCTTGGCAATATCCTCAATCCACTTGCTCTTGTAGTGATGCTGGAATTCAAATACACATCATCAATGCAGCAGTTAAAAATCAATAACCTGCTCAAAACGTGGACCATGAAAAGCTGTGGTGGGATTTGCATGTATCATTTACATGCAAAGGAGTTGTTGGGTCATTGCCCAAGCATACATACTTCACTCATTGTCTGTGCGTTGAACTTGGCCTGGAGGAACTCTGGGCAGTCTGCAGGCAAGTTGTAGGTGTGCTTGAACTTCTCACCTGAAGCTTTGTATGCAGCCTGAAATGTAGACATGAAGGCAAAACTATCACCACCTGCTTTATAACTGACTGTGTCAGATTATTCCATACTTCCAGAGTGAATTTAATCTTATGCACGTTACACTTATTATGTGTGTTAAAATGATCATTCAAAATCATTATAGAATCCTTGTCTTGTGTTTAAACACACTGACCTGTCCGAGCTGCTTGGTGTTGGCCATTGCGAGGACCATGTTCATGTTGTCTGTCAGGCTGGTAAACTTGAAGTTGCTGGGATGCTGGCGGTAGGAGTGTTCTTCCATGGCTTTACCTGCAGTCTTTGCCAACTCGACGTCCATAGAGCCAATGGGGACCCACCCTGACCCCCTGAAATTGTTGTTGTACTCAGACCTGTAGTTGTTCTGTAAGGTGAGGGGGTGTCAGGATCAGACTTAGGCAATTTTTTTGTTGCCTCCTTAAAACTGAAATCACTATCTCATCACAATCTAGATTTATGTAACCGACTGAAATGCAGTTTTAGATTAGGTACTTTAAATCTCAGTTATTGTACGAGTCCACAACATATTTAGTGTGTGTCGGCAACCAATGTACACCAACTGAGCTATTGCAAACATTAAAACAGTGACTTGTACATAACTTACATCACTTGAATTTATGTTCATGGTACGAGCCAATTCCAGGCCCATCGCATCTGGGAGGAGGGTGTAGCTGTGAATGACTTTCTTGTAACCAGCATTGGTCTGCTTAGCTGAAGCTTCCTTAGCATGAGCCAGACTTATCATGTCCACAGGGGAGCTGTACTTCAGCTTGGACTTGTGGTAGTCCTTTGTGTAGTTCTTGTCACTCTGCATCTTGGCCACTGCCATGTAGTGCACCAACAGCGGGTCGTCCTTAATGTTGCGGCAACCAATCTGGTGGCCCTTTGCCTTCTCAAAGTCTTTCTTGTATTGGAACTGTAGGGGGAAATTATGGTAAGGTCATCAGGTCAAAAACATGACATGAAACAGTAGAAGGA
Source organism: Clupea harengus (assembly GCF_900700415.2). NCBI lineage: Eukaryota > Metazoa > Chordata > Actinopteri > Clupeiformes > Clupeidae > Clupea > Clupea harengus. The sequence goes on along the minus strand of NC_045153.1, from coordinate 18,051,474 downwards.
ACAGGGAATTTTACAGAAACAACCTTAAAGAGGATGAGCATCCTACATCACTTCCATTTAGAGGACACACATGGGATTATTGTTTAAAACAATCTGCATAACCAATTAGTTATGAACTAACAAGGCATAAATCTACATCAAACTCACATTGCTGATCATGTGTCTTCCTTTCTTGGCAGCAATGATTGAAATGGCATCATTCCTCAGGTCATAACCCTTGGCAATATCCTCAATCCACTTGCTCTTGTAGTGATGCTGGAATTCAAATACACATCATCAATGCAGCAGTTAAAAATCAATAACCTGCTCAAAACGTGGACTATGAAAAGCTATGGTGGGATTTGCATGTATCATTTACATGCAAAGGACATGTTGGGTCATTGCCCAAGCATACATACTTCACTCATTGTCTGTGCGTTGAACTTGGCCTGGAGGAACTCCGGGCAGTCTGCAGGCAAGTTGTAGGTGTGCTTGAACTTCTCACCTGAAGCTTTGTATGCAGCCTGAAATGTAGACATGAAGGCAAAACTATCACCACCTGCTTTATAACTGACTGCGTCAGATTATTCCATACTTCCAGAGTGAATTTAATCTTATGCACGTTACACTTATTATGTGTGTTAAAATGATCATTCAAAATCATTATAGAATCCTTGTCTTGTGTTTAAACACACTGACCTGTCCGAGCTGCTTGGTGTTGGCCATTGCGAGGACCATGTTCATGTTGTCTGTCAGGCTGGTAAACTTGAAGTTGCTGGGATGCTGGCGGTAGGAGTGTTCTTCCATGGCTTTACCTGCAGTCTTTGCCAACTCGACGTCCATAGAGCCAATGGGGACCCACCCTGACCCCCTGAAATTGTTGTTGTACTCAGACCTGTAGTTGTTCTGTAAGGTGAGGGGGTGTCAGGATAAGACTTAGGCAATTTTTTTGTTGCCCCCTTAAAACTGAAATCACTATCTCATCACAATCTAGATTTATGTAACTGACTAAAATGCAGCTTAAGGTTAGGTACTTTAAATCTCAGTTATTGTACGAGTCCACAACATATTTAGTGTGTGTCAGCAACCAATGTACACCAACTGAACTATTGCAAACATTGAAACATTGACTTGTACATAACTTACATCACTTGAATTTATGTTCATGGTACGAGCCAATGCCAGGCCCATCGCATCTGGGAGGAGGGTGTAGTTGTGAATTACTTTCTTGTAACCGGCATTGGTCTGCTTAGCTGAAGCTTCCTTAGCATGAGTCAGACTTATCATGTCCACAGGGGAGCTGTACTTCAGCTTGGACTTGTGGTAGTCCTTTGTATAGTTCTTATCACTCTGCATCTTGGCCACCGCCATGTAGTGCACCAACAGAGGGTCGTCCTTTATGTTGCGGATGCCAACGTGGTGGCCCTTTGCCTTGTTATACGCCTTTTTGTATTGGTACTGTGAGGGAACAAAACTGGTCAAACAGTGTGCTGTTTTCATCTGAATGCATATAATGTTATGTTTACCTTGCCAATACGGAATTATGTTCAATATCACAATAATTAATAACGAGGAATACCTTTGCGAAGAATGATTTAATCAAAAGTATGACAGGGAGGTACTTACATCACTAGCCGCGTGAGTGGCTTTTTTAGCGGCGAGGACAGCCATAGCGTCTTGTTTCATATCGTACCCCTTTGCAATAGTCTCTCCCCAAGCCATCTTGTAATATTTCTGATTGAATAACAGAAATTCCAATTCAAGAACAGTCAAGTAAGCACTGAAACACAAAGAATGCCTTGGTCCAAATCATAAGGAGCCTCAGAACACTAGCATACCTCGCTGATGTTGTAAGCATTGGATTTTGCTTGAAGGAACTGTGGGACATCGGCAGGTAAGGAGTACTTTTGATGGATCTCCTCCAGACCACTTTTGTAGTGAAGCTACAGAGAAGAAATACATTGTTTTCTAAGAGAGGCTACTGGTACTACTGTTCAAAACAGAAGAAAACTATTCATGAAGTTTTAGAAGGAGAGGTAAATTCTGAATGTGAAATGTCGGAAGAACTTACATCACTCCTCAACATCTGGTTAACTTTGGCCTGCATCATGATTGGATGGTCATCAATAGCGGTGAATGGAATGGTATCTGGATGCTGCCTGTACTTTTTCTAGGGTTAAAAGCATGAGAAACATGAGAAATGTACTGATCTGTCAATGTCAAATAAACAATTTAAATTGCTTTCATAATTATTTAGACATTAAAACTACATCTTACCTCATTAAAGATCTCTCCAGCCTTCTTTGTCTTTTCGAAGTCCAACGACCCATAGGGCAGCCAAGGAGCTCCTTTGACGGAGTTGTTGTAGTCTGACTTATATTCATTCTAGAGTTGGAAGATTAGTGTGTGGACATTCAAGAACATGCTATAACACAACAGTGATCGTGTTTTCCTGCGCTATTGTGGAATACAACATCAATTGTGTTTGTGAACATTATTCATATTATGTTAAACAAATACATTTCAAATAATATATGGGAGAGACTTGAGGAGAGATTAGTTGACAGTATAGTATCCAAATAATCGGTAAACACAACAGTGGTGCATCTCTGTTGAGGGAAAGTCAGAAATATCCTTACATTACTCTGGATGAAGTTGGCATTCTTTGCCAATTCCAGGCTCATACTATTGTATGGCATGAGGTAGTTGGTGGGGATTTTTCTGTAGCCAGCCATACTTGCGATACCCTGGGACTTTTTAGCCAGAGTGACCATCATCATGTCCAGGGTGGTGGCGTACTTGGTCTTTGTCTTCTCATAGTCTTTCTTATACTCCCGCTGTGGAGATAATGCAGATTTTAAGTGATCACTTAGGTAAAGTATAAACAACCCCAGTGGAAATGCTCACAAATGTGCCTTAGTTGTTGTTGTTGTTAAGTATTTGTATGATGATTGTAGTGCGCCCTGTTGTGTTATAATACTAGGTTGTTGGGTATGAGAACTTGACAGTCTGACAGTGAGAGGTTTGGATGCTATGGGATGTCCCCAACCAATAGCACAAGTAATTTAACATATTTGCCTGTGTATAACTAAAATTACGTCATATATGTAAATAGATTTGCATCATATAGGTTATTGATACACAAAGTCCACATACGTTCAGGTCATAATGCTGCAACTTACATTACTTTGAATTTTGGCGACATGCATAGAGTGCATCATCTTGGGGTCGTCTTTGATACTGAGGGCACCAATCATATGTCCTTTATTCTTCTCATACTCCTTCTTATATTTGACCTTGAATAAACACAACCGACAACAGATGTAACTTCCTCCAAACAAACAAAAAATGTAATGTAATGTAACAGACCAACCAGACAGAACAATTCCTGTAACTCAATTTGTTTAGGTCAGAATACTCACATCACTGGCAATATTTGTATGGGCACGGGCAGCAAGGATTGAAATGGCATCCCCTTTCACCTCGAATTTATTTGCTTTTGTTTTGTCCCAGTCATATTTGTAACAATTCTGAAAATTAACAGAAAACATGTTTATTGCTTATGGAGTGCATATGTTGTAAACATATGAAGTGTGTATGCATAGAGAGAGGGGTTGTAAGAAAAGTACACATACATTTAACACAAGGACATCACTAAGAAGTACTCATACTTACATCACTGAGGTTAAAAGCGTTGACTCTTGACTGAATAAAGAAGGGGTAGTCCGGGGGTAGGTGAGATTTGAACTTTGTCTCTTCATACTTTGCTTTGTAATTGAGCTGCAAAAAAAACATGGAAGTGAGATGGTAAAACAGTGGTCTGGACACTCTCAGATTTCCTGTACTGTTAGGTGTCATGTCACTGAGCTTCACTAGGTGGCAGTACTCCCCAGGAAACTGAGAGATTTTGTAACAAAACCTCTTTGCCTGACTGACTGGCCTTTCCCTTGGTGTATTTTTGGGCAATCTGCGAAGACGTTTCCAAAAATAAAAAAGCTGCTTGCTCTGGTTTCCATAGCATCCAGAGCAAGACAGCTGGGCCATGAAAGAGTTTTGAGGTGTGGGGGAGAGAGACATCCTAGATGAAAGAGCCCTAATGCCATGGTAACTGTTTTGAGTGCTTCTCTGTGATCATCATTCAATCACAGTGTTAATCTACTACTCTCTCACACAGCCAGGTTTGAATATGTCAGTTTTAGTGTATGCACAGGCTAAATGAAAAAAAGTGCACATAGGATACATACGTCACTTAGCTGCTTGGCGTTAATTCCGGCTTGCACCATGACAGGTGAGTCTGACACTTGCGTGAATTTGACCGTGTCTGGATGCTGGCGATATTGTTTCTGCAAAAGAAAACCACACAGGGACAAAACTCAATTATCTACAAATATCATTCAACAACTACACTTGTAGATATATATATCACCAATGTCAACTCACATCTTTGCACTGGTCCAACTTCTTCATGACTTCATATGTAGGCGTCACAGTTTGAGGGAAGAAACACCTTGTCTTTATGTCCTCATAATCCGCTTTATAATTTGTCTGGAAAAGGGAGGGTGGGAGTACATTAACATGACTGATGATGTAATTGCAAATAGAAGAGTAAAAAAATATATATAATTTAAAACTCATTAGGTTTGGATTCCTCTGAACCATTTACTTTCTACAGGAGACACACCGGAGGAGGTGACTCACTTCGCTCTTTATCTCCTCCATCTTCTGACAGTGGCGCATGAAGATGTCCTCATAGCTGCCGATATAATGACCTTTCGTCTCATTATCGTACTTTTCTGTATATTGCGCCTGAATAAGAGAGTGACAGGATTACAATCAAAGCTAAATACCCATTAAAAATAGTCTTTCAATTCAGGGAACACAACAGTAATTCACAAAACTTCCCAACTCACACCACTAAACTGCTTGAGGATACTGTCCATCTTGAACTTGGGTGTGTCACAGTAGTTGATGCTGGATCCCCGTGATTTCTGATAGCCGGCTTTGTAGACTTTCTAAACAGGAGAGGACAACAAAAATAACATTCATTAGCTACTATCATTGTGCACCTGTATATCTGAATTTGAGGGCAAGGGGTTTAATTGATGATTGGGCCTAAATCTTACTTTACTATCATGCAATTTTTATTTACATTTAGATATGCATTTGCCCATTTGGTGGGCAGTTTTATGCAGTGTCTCAAATCTGTGTATGTGTGCACTTGTGGTTTGTATGTTCAAGTGTCATTTTCATCACATTTATAGTTTGACATTTTCCAAATGCACTCAAAACTGGGAACATAATGGTGATATTGGAGAAAGAGTGACCACATACATCACTAAGGATAGTGCCGGCATATCTCAGCTGACGGAGTAGGGGATTGTCTGTGGCGGGGAGAACGTTGTAGCCGGCCACTGCCTTTGTCTTCTCGTAGTCCTTCCTGTATTTCACCTATAAAGACAAACCATATTAAGGCACCAGCTTGGTAAGGGGGGTCATGAAAATACAGTGATTCATTGTGATTCAATACATGTCAATGAAAGGAGTCACTCCAGATCTTCCATCCAAAAGATTAAAAGTACTGTTAATGTTGTAAAGCCTTATTGTTGTGCGGCTAATATTCTGGCTAGCCAGCAAATCCAGGTTGGCATTTATATTCCAGACACCAAAAGGGTCATATCTCAGGTGGGCATGGTCGTATCTCAGGTGGGCATGGTCTGGTACAGTTCCCTCCGAGCCACACAAGACTGTTGCGTCAAGGCTCACTGGTCAAAACAGAGCCTGAACTATGAGTGGTGGGTTATGAAAAGGAGGATGAATCAGAAGGAGGGGAAGAGAAACGATGAAAGAGTGTGTGCACGGTGGGGGGGGAACACGCACCGAACTTGCAGCGACGCCAGCCTTCTTGCGAGTGCCGTACTCTGGTGTGTCCGTTTGCATGAAGTAGATTTGGTCTTTCGCGTCCTCATACTGTTGTGTGTATTTTTTCTGTAGTTGAAAGATGATGTAAGCCGACGAGTGGGAACATCAGTAAAGAATACTCACAGTTGTATTACAAAAAAAACATAAAATATGATTATATGTATGCCACTTCTATTACTGTACAACATTTCATAAACATGAAAATGGACTATCCCAGGTCCAAAGGGCTTACGGAGCTAAGGTTGTCCATGGCCATTCTTCCGACGGCAACGTCAAAGTAAGGGGTCTCACACCACTTGCCCCTGATATTCTTGTTGTAATCCTCACGGTATTTGAGCTGTAAAGACACACATTATTAATTGTTAAACAAAGGATGTATTTAGATTAAAATTGATATTTCATATTCGTTTACAAGTACTTTATTGCACTTTCTGGGGAAACAACTATGGATGGAATTCATTACAGTGAAACAGACAGAAGGGTCTTTTCTGCTGTCATGTTTCCTGGCCTGAGGCCCTTTGTTGTCCTTTATTTAGCACAGTCTGGACAGATATGTGGCTCCCTATTAATATCAGGCAGCAGGTGGGAGATATCCCTGTCTGTCTCTCTGGGACGGCAGAGCCCATGGCTTGTTGAAGTGCCCATCTGGTGGTGGGTGACAGCTCTAGCCAACAGGGCTTAGACACTCTCCCACAATCCCATTCGCTGGGTGGCGGTGGGTGGGTATTATATTTTAAAACTGAGGTTTTTGTGTGTATTATGTTTCAACCAATTGTCACAGATGGGTCAATAAGATTATGTGAATAAAAAAAAAAGTGTTTGAATGAAGATTTAATGATACAAAGTGTGCTCTGAATGGTTCGAAGAGACCATTAAAAGGTTAAGAGAAATCATTAACACCATTAACAGCCCACAAATACCACATATGGAGTTTAAAAAAAAATTAAAATAAAAAAAAAACTATGTGGTCAAAAGGTATTACATTTCTTAGTATTTCAGACCTTCTCCACAGCATGTACACTGCTGGGAACTTGTGGCAAACCCAGTTACAGATCAGCTATCGAAATCACACAGGCAAAGGGCTGATGTAGAGATAAAATATATCACTCAAGTATGCCATTCCCTAAAACAAACCCTGCTGGGCACATCTAAAAATGTTGCACCAGACCCAGGAATAGCAGATGCATACTCAGTCCAAGCGGTGTGTAGTTGAAAGGTGGTACAACTCACATCACTGCGCTGGTTGGAGACCTTCTTGGCCAGCTCCATTTCCGGAGTATCAGCCAAGGATGTATACTTGGCCTTGCGCTCATCATGACCCTTCTTATAATGGATCTGTAGTGAAAAGGGTATTGGGGGTGTTTTGGTTACTTCTGCAGCATCAAATCATCTCACATTCTTGAAACCCCTGACACCAGGGTGATTTCAAAGACAAAATGCCAATCAAGCACTCTTATAGGAAAGTGTCAATTGCATTTAATGCAGTATTTAAATTATACCGTAATTGGTAAGTCAATATGGCACTCATCACATTTAATCTTGAATGAAATATTGCATGGCGTATGCAAATATTAATGGCCTACTTACATCACTGAGGACCTCCTGGGCTTTGGCAACCCTACGAAGTTCAGGACTGTCACTGTATGGGTAAAACATAGTCTTGTCCTCATCCCAGGCCTCAGTGTACAGTTTCTGAAAAGCAAATACAGGACCAGTCAAACCTCACAGTATAGCGACGTCACAGTACATAGTCCATAGTCATTAATGTCAGATAGATAGCTCCATGGTCCCTTTTCAAATAAGTTCACTTCTATTATCTTGTGGTCCCATGTCTATGGACTTTATCTGTAGACTTTATATATATATATTTGTAGACGGGAGATGGTGACACTCTTCCTTCTGATGGTTTGCACCCACCTTGCTGTAGTTTGCTGCATTCTTCACAGCCAGAACAAGCTCAGGAGCATCAGGAGGCAGCAGGTAGCGGTCCTTAGTCTCGTCCCACTTCTGCCTGTACAGGACCTGTAGCAAAACAATACGGGGCGTTTAAAAGTTTTATCAGTGGAAAGTGTTATTTTCGGGAGGTTTTTCCCAGTAATTAAAACGATTTGAGACGTTGGGTGAATACTTACCTTGCTGATCAGGTCAGTCATACGCTTCACGTGGGCGACCTCAATAGCCTCACCATCATAGTTGCTCATGGTCTTTGACTTTAAACCCTCCATGCGGTATTTGACCTGGAAGGCAAAGATATTATAAGAGGTAGCCCTACTCCAGACCTAACCTGTGAAATAGCTGTGCAGTGGCAGGGCAAAGATAGATGAAATGCATATCGGACATTTTTTATGGTATGTGCCAAGGAATGAAAATAGAGAGCGTGGCAGGAAGTCTTTTGTTTCAACAGCACATGGCACAGTGTGCGGATGAGAGCGTCCTCCATACAGTACCTCGCTGAGCTGCTCCTGAGCCTTCTTGATGCGAATCATCTCAGGAGTGTCACTAGAGATGGCATAAGGCAGACCCTTCACCTTCTTCTCATAGGTCTCACGGTACTTGTTCTGGAAATCACATTTGCATCACATTCATACACATTCATTGAGTAGATACTTCTGCAGTCCAGAGTTCTTTGGAGTCAAGCGAAGGTTCAGATCTTAGGTGTTACATGACCGTAGCATTGCTAGCCATGCTAGCATCACGCTAAGAGCACTAAAAATCCTTTGCCTAAGAGAAGGGGTGCTGAGGGACAGTGAGTGAGGGGTGTCTTACGTGACTGTACTGATCCAGCATCTTCTGGCTGTGGGCCAGGTAAGGAGTCATGAACTTGGAGGTGTCCACCTTGACCTTCTTCCTGACCCTGCGGGTGGGCAGGCCAACAGCTCCCTAAGGAGAGGCAGAGTTCAGTCAGCTCCACAGATAGTGATGGATAAGCCCATATGTCCTCATTAACGGATAACATGTCAAAATGGAATATACAGATGAAATGAAGATATTTGCAGGCCAGCAATGTAACATTTGTAATGAAATGTCAATGCAGTCTGGTACATTTTATAATTTAATTTATAATTCACTATTGCAGATTAAGTCTTTTATGTCACATGAATATTATATAGTCATGCATTACAACGTTTACTCATCTCTAAGAACTATTTTAATATAAATCTTATCTTACCTTGCAAGTCAGAGTTGACAGACCCATATAAAATTAATTGTACCCAAACTCACAAAAAACACATCTGATGGAAATACTAATTTACGCGATTCATCAGTGGTATAAAAAGTGTGTGTCGGAGCATTAACTCATCAAGACAACAGAAAAGGGGTACAGACTGTCCGTGGAAAAACCAATGGATCATTTAAAATACATGTCTGATCAGTGGACCATGAGTAAAAGTTCCCATGCACTTCACAATGTTTTATAGGGATGATATGCATGCAGACATGAACAAATCAAAGCCCCTCATTACTTGGATTAAAGCTGCTGATAACCAACATATAATGATTATCTTACAAAAATGTTTCATAGCTCTACTCAAACAATATATTCTCATTGCTCTAATAATCTCCTTTTTGTTGAGCAATATTCCATATAACTTGACTTGTAAATTATTAGATAAGCAAGACAGATTAAAAACCTCTGGCAATCTTCATGTGTATATAAATGATCATATATTATGGATGTTTATTAATGAGAAAACCCCCATGCAGCATGCAGGTGGTGTACGTTTAGGAAGCACCAGGGGCGTAGCTCCCTTATGGAAGCCCTGCGGCATTAAGCCATTTACCTGAGCCCCTGAGACCACGGACTGCTGAGAAACCTGCTGAGTAACCGTAGTAGTCGTTGTCTCCTCCTCATACTATAAATATGGGACAAACTCAATGGTTTCAAACAAGGATCATACAAGAACTTTAGAGATTAACTGCATGGTGGTGTTTTTTCCCCAGCTCTGAGATGCAATAGCTGATGTTCAACTGTACAGCCCTATATCCATTCCAAAAGATCGGCAACTTAAGGGAAATGCCTCTCCCCACCTATACTTGGTTACAAACAATGTACTATCTGCCTAAAACATCTCTCAGCTGAAATTACATATTTTGCAATTGTGACCACAAATTGGACACATGTCAATACTATACGTAATGTAATCAGTGGGGATTCTACCAGTGTCCATTTCTCTATTCCAGCGAGGGAACAGGAGCCTATAATAGCCCTGGCGTGTTGAGTTTGACTGACATAGCCTTCTGAACTGCCACTGCTCAGAACATCTAAGCACCCAGATGACCTCACCCCTATTCTTATTTACAGCTAAACCCATTGTTGTGATGATAAATAGAAACTAGAGGTCACGAAAATATTCTGACACTACTGGACAGTCATTTCAACAAGATATCCAAATGGTATCAGCTTGATAAATTCATAAACATGTGCGTTTAGATGCTTCTTTGCATGCTTCAAACAGGATACAGTATTCTATACACAGTACAACAAAACTACCTCCTCAGGGCCATTTCCTAAAAATAGCTAGTTAGAAAAGTTTCACTCTAATGACCTCTGGCCGATCTCTTTCACCGCAACAACTGACTCTAACACTGGCTCATTGGATCACATCGTGATTGAACACCAACGTGATTAAACATCTACCAGAATAGGCTGCTTCACAAAGCCCCATCACAAGGCCATTTCAGAACATTCTAGAACCTTCTACTAAAGGCCTGACACAATATATATAAATCAAGCAATCAGAGCTGGGCAAAAAAACAAAACACCATGAGTATACTCAACAGCAGTTGTAAGGTGCTTCTTAATGACGACCTATGGAATTGCAAGGACTCATACAGGACACTTGTCTGAACTCTATTCCTGCACTGCCTACTGACGTCAGAGCTGAACAGAAACAGAAAGGTGTGTGTGGAAAAGGGGGTATGATTGGCTATTAAATCGATGATAAACTATCTCTTCCCCCTTCAACTCCTCCTTCTTCTGCAGGTGGTTTCTCCATGCTTACTCCCCCCTTCGCACATTCTCTGTGTGTGACGTTAATGGTTGCAGAGCAGGAGTGTGATTTACAGCACAGCTCATCTCATTTGCCTCCCTGAGAGTCTGCCGTAAATGTCCACTTCTATATTTGTATCCACTGCCAGCACTATCTCCGAGAGCCGCTTTTCCCTTATCGGGGGAATGGATTCTCTTGAAAAAAACTAAATCATTTAGAAAAACTAGAGGGAGAGAGGAAGTGGAGTGATTCCCGACATAAAAAGGACTCTGGCAAGAATGTACATAATCTTTACATGACAAGAAATATCTGATCCCTGACATATGTGGAAAACTAGTGAAAAGCAAAAACAGTGTCATCTGGTATGCTCCTTCACATTCCATACATCCCATGATTGAAGCCAACTTACTATTTTGAGGACAATAGATCCTTGCGTTGATCGTAAGTGTGGATGAAAGTAATAGTGAAACCAGAGTGTATGTGTCTTAAAAGTGTTTTCTCCCTGTGAAGATTTCCATCTTTGAATTAAAACAAGACGGTAAATCTTGTGCACCATTTCCTGGCTGATATGTTAAAGGAGACTCCAAAATGGCCAACAATAAAAGGTTTAAGTTGAGTAAAGTATATCTGTGCTATGAACTTACAATTTGCAATCCCCTTTAAGATATCTCCACCAGAAATGGTCAACTTATACAAGGCCACCTTTAATCCTGTTTCTCTAGGAAACAGAAATTAAAGTATCAGCCTTCTGTTTTCACTCTTCCATTGAACACTCAGACAAACACATTGCGAAAAAAGACACATTTGCACGAATTTGCAGTTAGCTGTGTAGAAATCCTTAAAGCCTGGAGCTTTTAAAACTATGAAACATAGTAATAGAAAAGGACTTTGTCCAGAGACAAATGTTCCAATTTCAAAATGATGCTTCCAATATGGTGTCTGTTTTGTTTACAAATACTGTTCCTGAACAATAGGAACAGCCCATTCAAAACAAATTTAACACAATGTCACCTTAGTCAATCATATTTCAGCTCCAAATATAGCTTTAAGGAGATCTTCCCCTCCTTGCCATGAGGGGCACTACATGTGAACAGAACGTAATCTCACTGTTAGTATAAATGGTCCATGATGAACATGATGTTCATGAGAATATCATATCTAACAGTGGGTACTTCCATTCAAACAAACTTCATAGTTGTCCATGTAAGAATACTTCACAGTAAAGTTGAAATGTGAACATAACTAACATGTCTGGTTGTACGTGGTTCAGAAAACCAGAAAAATTAGATTTGGTACATAATGCAAACATAATCATAAGGGATTTATATTTCTGGTGTGGTGTATACGCATTCCACTTTACTTCAGTTTCTGATGTATTGTTCATAGGTTTCAGTGATCGCGGTGCTTATCGAGTGGGGATATTGTTACAGTCATAGTGTCACAAATATCTCTACTCAGTACTCTTAGTTCTATGAGCCGATGAAGGCCCTTTTGTGATCCTGAAAAATACTACTCAATCTAATGGGTTTAAAAAAGAAATGTTCAGGCTTCTTGCGAAGAGTCTTTTTGTGGAGACTGTAGAGAAGCAAGACTTTAAGTGAAGGTTTTATCGACACCCTAATTTACTATGTCTTTAGGTAGGTGGTAGGTTCACTGAGACTCCAAGGAGGAGGTTGTATGAAATGACACCCAGCTCTGCTTGCAGATGACTGGCTGCTGACGCTGCTGACTGAGTTGGTATCATAGCTAACTATTCATAGATCCTCACCATTGGGCCTCAGGTCTATAGGGACCGAGGGATGTGTTAGATTAAGTCACTACAGCGATCCAGAAAGCTTAAGGTGAATGAGATGTATTTTGCTTCCTGTGAGATGAGGTCATTCATTGGTTGTGTTATTAACACATTTTTTGGGTGTGATGGAACCCATCAGAACTTACCTCAATCTCCTCCTCAAACTCCTCCTCAATTTCCTCTGTCTCCATAATGATACAGCCCTAAGGTCTGTACAGGGAGGAAGAAGAAAGTCACACACTGTCCCAAAGGCACCTCTGACATACCCGTGAAGTTATACTAACAAAATACGGCTTAGTAAACATATCAGTTGCCGATAACTGTAAGCTTAACACTTTGACAAAGAATTCTGTTGGTCATAAGCAAGACAGCAAACATGGGCATAATAGAAAAGACAACATCAATTAACATGCTAAACATACCTTTTCAGAGAGAAGACCTGATAGATTTCCCAGCAACTTTGCAGAAAGGTAGCTGTTCAATTCCCATGCACACGTGCCAAAAACAGATATTCCACTTATTGTGTTTCTGCAAACCTAGATAGAGACAGAGACGCGTCACAAAATGCTGTCACACTTTTCTGAAAGCTAGGTGACAAAACAAAAAAAAACAGAAAACGAAGCTAAGAGGACAGTTCTCTCCTGCAGGCCTCTGTTAAAAGTTTGACACCCAAGATGCCCCAAACTGCTACGCCTCCTGGCTGAAGGATCACGACAGCTGCCCTGAGGCGCTCCAGCTATTCGTCATGTAAGCTAATGCTGAAGTCTCATTGGCTGTCTTTGTTTAGCTAGCAGGAGAAGCAATGCCTTCTGAGGCAGGAGGGTTAAATATAGGACTGCAAACTGACTACCCTTTTTTAGAAACCTGACAAGACATTACAATTTTAAAACATTTAAAAATGTACTCAAAAAGAAAGAAAAAAGAAATAAAAGAAATAAAGAGGGTGCATGGATGAACCAACTCCTGCCCCCAGTGGCAAGTGGAAAGGAAGTTCTCCTGTGTGGGGTATCCCAAAACTGATCTAATTCCAGTCACAGAGCTCTTGACTGGAATCGGTATTGATTGGAAATGCTTCTGTTATAGAGCTTCTCCATAGGGTGTTCACCAAGACAGCAGACCAAGCCTTAATCCACTTCATCCACTGGTCCAGTTAGTCAGGAGAAGAAAAACAATCCCAAGCAGAGGCCATGCAAAGTGTGAATGATGGCAATGATGGCAGTGATGGCGAGCTCACCGCCTAGCCACTTGCCTTTGGTTTTTTGCTGTTTTGGTTCTACTGTGCTTTTCGGTCTCGAGCTGCTTACCGGTGACTTAAAAGTTTGAACGATTCCCGAGCCTCCAGAGCCTGCCTGACTCTTCCCTCCTGAGAAACTCAAAGCCGACAGATCACAGCTGCGGCAGAGACCTGGTTATCATGTGCCTCTGCCAGCCAATCACGGACCTCCGCTCTCAGGTTTCAAAGGCTAAATTTACCTAGCGATCCTGTCAGAAAAGAGCACCTGTTCAGCAAATCTGTTATGATTCAACTATGAGGAGAGCCCTGAGAAAAAATAAATATTTGGTTGACAAAGAGGTGTTGTGGCGAGGGATGGAGGTATTTGATGATCAGCTGCCTTAGAGGCAGGCGATCTGTGAAGTGTGAGCTGAAGGGAAATGTTGGACCTCAGTCATGTCCAGGACAAACACCCTGAAGGCCAGAGTCGTTGAGGTCATCTGTTGAAGACCCTGAGCCAATGACTACAGTTCCGCTGGAAACCAGGTCAAAGCCAGGGGTCCCGATTAAGACAATGACCTATTCAAGGAAACAAACAAAATGTGACTAGAGAAATATTTCCTTTCAAGGACCATTTGCAATAAATTGATTCACACACTAACACAGTGGTTTTGTCTACATTTCTGGTGTAGGTCTTGAAACATTTGTGCTGGTGTCTGATGAGCAACCCACTTGTTTTCATTTCCTCACACTGATGGCCAAGGCTTGACAAATACCTGCAAATTATAAGCTAAGGTGATAACCTTGAATAATGACCTTAATGTGTGCAAGCAGACAGCAGCTGTTTTAGCACTAACGCCTCATCATTCCCCAGCTTGTGTGTCTCATTATGATGAGTACAGTATTAAAACTATTCCGGGGTGATTCAAAAATACTACAGCAAGGGCCTATTTTTATTTGCTGTGCACCCAGTGGCATGGTTGAAGTCAGGATGATACGACAAACTTCCAGAAGACGCCTATCTCTTTACGAAGCCAGTTCATGGTTCCACTCTGCTAGGCCTGAGGTGACATTATAAAAGAGGCAGCACTGGCATTTTTCTCCATGGCCACCCACCCGCCCCACCTCTGCGCCCCCCCCCCCCCCTTCACATATCTCCCCCCTCCCTCTAGAGCCTCTTCCTCCCCAGCGTCTGCAGGATTTCTCCTCTGCCACAGCGGAGCGAGGTTGCAGCCGCGTGAGTGACAGGTGCAGCTGCATGCCTCCCTGGCCGGGTCCTGGAGCATCCCCCCACCCCACCCCGCCCCCACACTCCCCACCGTAACCCCCACTCGCACCTCCTCCTCCGGCACGCTCTGCATCCGAGAAAGCCGTAGCATCAGCACTCTCAAGCTGAGATGGATGGGATCAATGCTCTCAGTTAACTGAACCACTGTAATGACTATGTAATGAATCTAATCTAAATTCTCTGTAATCACATTATGAATGCTAGTCAACCATGGCATATGGAGGGATCTCAAATACAAATACACATAAAAAGAAATTGAGGGCTGACTAAACCATATGTTCAAGTCTTGGTGTTTGATTTAGTTCCTATCTTTAAAAATGGTGATCCTCACTCAGCAGCCAATTACAGACCTATTAGTATACTTCCCATAATGTCCAAAGTTTTGGAAAAATTAGCAGTAAAGCAACTCATTTATCATCTTAACTCTAATCAGCTTTTACACCACATGCAGCATGGTTTTAGATCAAATCACTCCACCGAGACTGCAACGGTCTATTTTATTGAAAGGGTCAAGTCCCTTATGGATAGAGGAGGAGTTGTGGGTGCAATATTTCTAGATCTCCGGAAAGCGTTTGACATGGTCAACCACAACATACTTCAGTCTAAGTTTGATCAGTTTAACTTTTCTTCTTCTGCTGCATCCAACTGTTTCAAATCATACTTATCAACTCGAACTCAGTAGTGTGTTAAAATAAACAATGTATTATCCAACTTCAAAAATCTGTCTACAGGTGTTCCCCAAGATTCAATCCTGGGTCCAGTTCCTGGGCCAAGACTGTGAGGTTCTGATGTACGCAGACGACACTGTGATCTTTGGGTGGGGTAAGAATAACGTAGAGGTCGCTGCTAGACTTACAAAGGTCATGGTTGATGTGTCTGACTGGTTAAACAGCTTAACACTTCCAAAACCGTTGCTATGTTGCTATGTCTCACACTGAACCTGATGTTTTTATTTCTGATCAAAGAATCAAGATCGTGAAGGAATACAAATATCTTGGTATCTTGATTGATAATCAACTTACTTTTAAAAAACATGTTAAAAAAAATATGCAAAAATTCGCCAACTTTAGGCATCTTAGAAATCACATGTCCACCGAGGCTGCTACTTCAAGTTACAATGACTTTCCACTACGTTAAATGACCGGACTTCTATGAAAGATGTGAATTAGAAGCACAAAACCCGTTGCCAATGACAGCGGTCATTAACTTTTCGCAGTGGTGAATATCAAGAAATTACAGACCTGCTAACGTTAGAGTGGCCCATTCAAATCAACGGAACTTTTTGGAACATTCTGAAGATCCGTCGCATATAATAAGAAATAAAGGCCTGCCCCTAATACAAGCCTGCACCAAATACAGGCCGTTGCGCTGTGCAGCCTAAGTAAATAAAAGCCCCGGCCACAATTTGAGGATTTAGGGTTATTATTATGCGGGGGGGGGGGACAAATATCATTGAGGCCATTTATGGTTATTGTTTTAAAACGTATAACACAATGCAAGGTGCACTGAATACAATTCGATCAGTTACAGAGACAATCTGAAGACCTCAGTTATATGGGTCAAGGACTGGGGGACCGTGAAGGAAGGATAAAAGATGCAGTCACATACAAGTAAATGGAGAGTGACGATGACAGGGCAGCAGGAAAACAAGACCAGAGGTGCTTAGTCACTGGAAAACATGACACACTGAAGAGAGGACAGCTGGGCACGAACAGAACACCCCCTCACCAGAAAACAAAACTCTTCATCACTGAGGTAAGTGTGCTAAATAAAGTGATGGTATTAAAAAATGACTGATGTGACATTATAAATAGCTAACAAATGGCACCGATGAGCACATATAATATAATACAAAACTGAGTGATGATCAAATGTAGTATTCATAGTTCTTCATAACTTACCTGCAGCACTGGAAGACTTGTTCATTGAGGGTAGTTTATT
>NC_045153.1:18006918-18033722 GCF_900700415.2 Clupea harengus | reverse complement strand
GTGTGTGTGTGTGTGTGTGTGTGTGTGTTGCTTCCTTTAGTGAGTTGTCTGGTTTGTGTCTGCAGCGGCGTATGTGGAGAACACTACTGTGGTAGAGGAGCCTACTGTGGAGGCGAGAGCAGAGCCCGAGTCTGTGTTTATAGATGAGGTGAGGGCCGAGGATCCAGAGGACCCATGAAGTAACACTCCATGCCTGCATACTTCACAAACTATTGGAGTGGCTCTTAGCTGACTCAATGGTGTCCTAATAATACATCCTATTCAGGCTCTTAGCTGACTCAATAGTGGCCTATTCAGGCTCTGAGCTCTGTAAAGCCCCTTGAGACAATATCAGTTGTCATTGGCGCTGTATAAATGAAATTGAACTGAATTGAGGAAGTTTGGCTTACTTCTGAACTTTTTCCCTGTACTTCATTTAGGCTATATAGTTTCACTTTTGCCATGCGTTAGCAAAGAGTCAACACGTACATTAACCTTTATGTTGATGTGTTTACATAAAAAATACAAAACGGTTAATTAAAGTATCAGCTAAAATCAGCACGGCATAGATAACAAATTGTATCTTTAATTTTACCATCACATAATGCTGAAGTGTCTTGAAATGATTGTATCTTGTAGCGATATCGTCACAAGAAATCCCCCCAAACCACCCACAACTCACTGACACAAACTCAATGTATTTTTCCCCCCATTCAGGAAAAGATGGACAAAGCCCTGTATCTGCTCCAGAACATAGACCCGTCCTGCAAGGAACCTGACAGCCAGGAACTGGTCCAGCTAGAAGGTTTGTGAATCCTTTTATCAAGAAGAACAGACCCTCATGATTTCTCTAGTGTGTATGAGTGACCCTTGATTAATTGTTAATGTGTCTGCTAAACTGTTAATGAGTCTGCGTCCTTTTAATAGCTAGGCCTCACTATTGATCATCCATTAACCTCTGACTCCTCAGGTGCCTGTGAGCAGATGAACCCACTGATCGATGAAAAACTGGAAGAGATTGACAGGTGAGATGATTTAGCGCTGGCGGGGCCCTGAACTCTAGTTGCTTGAAAAAAGGGCATTTAGTTGTTTTTTTCCATATTTCTTTTCCTTCTGAAATATTTGTATTACTCCTCCTTAGATAAATGTGCATAATTATAATATAATACATAATTATTTGATCATTCCAGTCTTTTAATTACTATGACCAGTTGATACCACAGTGATATGTGTGGGTGGTATCTTTAATCTGCGGACCTGAGTGAAAGTGAAAAACACTACTCCATTCCATAGCAGGCATGCCTGTTATTGCATTTGAATTTGTGTGTATGTACACACTGTGTTGTATTCAGATGACTTGTCAGTCTTATATGGAAGCAAAACATAGAGGCTACTCTATTTAAAACAGTCTGCTGACACGGTTGCTTTGTAATGTATTCATGTAGTTATTAGGACACTTCACATGAAGCCAGACCCAACTTCTTCCCCATGTGCGCGCCCTATTTTAGAACTCCGAGGGGAGCAGCTTATGTAACCCTCTACAGTACATGTTGTTTTGTCTGCTCCCCTGAGAGCATGAATGTGTGTGGGTAGGATCACACCATCACCATCTTTTTTTCCCATGGCATTTTACTCCACACCCCCCACACACCCCCCACCACCACCCCATTCCCAACCGTCTGTCTATTTATCCCTCTCTGCCTGTCACTCTGTCTCTCCATCACCCACTCTCCATCTCTCTCTTTATCTTTCACTCTTCTTTATCCCTCTCTTTTGTCTGTGAGTGAGTGAATGTCTGCGTGTGTAAACCCGTGTCTCTTGCGTTGTGTTGCAGCAAGCACTCTGAGCTGTCGGAGCTCAATGTGAAGGTCTTGGAGGCGTTGGAGCTCTACAATCAGCTGATGAACGAGGTGCCCATGTACTCGCCCTACTCTAAGCTGCAGGCCCACCAGCAACCTCACTACCAGCCCTCAGTCCCCATGCAGGTTAGCGGCACCCACACACACACACACACACACACACACACACACACACACACACACACACACAAACACACACACACACACATACACACACACACAAACAGACACACACACACATTTTCTTTGTCCGCATTCCATGATAATTAGTGTTCTTCATTGTACCTAATGCGTTGTGGTGTGGTCTGATGCTGAATAGGGGATGGAGGGTGCACTTTGGTGGATAATTAGGTGGTGCTAGTTTCTTTTGTTAGCTTGTGCAGTGGAGTGGTAACTGCACACTCTGACATATTGTATGATTTGACAGGGAAAAAAAATCACTCCTAGCCAGCCTGTGCCAAGGTTGGATCACAATGCAATGCAATGCACTGCACATAGCATTTAGAAATAAAAAGAAAATTGTTCAAATGAGGTAGCTGTTCTTTAATAAAATTCTTTAATTCTCTTTTTTTTCTTTCAGGGGTACCCAGGGCAGTTACCAGGCGGCTACATGCCCGCTGCGGGACCCCAGGGCCCACCTGGAGGACAGGGCTATAGCATGGGTCCAGACCAGCCTGCTCCCCTCTGCTCCCTCCCCCCTACAGTCAGCAGCCCTACCAACGGCCAGCCTGGACCTCAGCCCCAGTACATCAGGTAAAGTCTTCCCCGAGACCCAGAACTTCAGGAGTTAAAGCAGCAGTAGGGGGTTTGCGTCTAAAACTAGCAAGCTAACTATCTATAAGGCATGCACTCAAACCTCAAACCTCAAAGCTTGCTATCATGCTTGCCAGTCTTCTGCCGATATAGTCAGCGATGTCATTTACATTTCCGCGGAGTGGTCCTTCCCAGGCCACATACCTACTGCACATTGTGCATAGTCTGGGCGACGACCAGTGGGAATGACGGGTGTCTTGACATGACCATATACCCATCAAGATGAATTTCAAGATGTTGCCAAAACTAGTTGCCTATAACAACATGCCTCAGAGAGTGACATTATCTGCATAGTGTTGCTTTAAAGTCCCGCCAAAGACAAACCGCACCAAACCCAGCGTGTTGCTATGGAGGTCACATGCGGCGAGCAGATTACTCCTGTTGAGGCAGCTACATGTCACATGAAGTGCAGTTCATGCAGTTAGCCATGAGCAGATGGCGATGCTGACAGATTGAGAGCAGCTGGCCTGAAAAAAAAGAAATATGGACTCCAGAGGTTCAGATCCTGTAACCATGTATTTGCCTTCCCCTCCACTCAGCGAATTCACTAAAACAAACCAGTATGTAAAGATATTAATTGGGGGGGGGAAGTATAATGTCGGCTACTGCAGCCATGCAGCTAACGGCCATGTTGCGTTTGAGTCCATCAGCGGTGGGGAGAAGTTTGTACGTTTTCAAAAAGGTGCATTTTAAAGATAAGCAAACATAAGCATTTTACAAAGTAACGCATCTGTGAAATAAATAGGTCAGCCTCACCAGTTATGTGATCAGAGAGAGGTTTTCCCAGATCAGCAAACATAAATATTAAAAAAAAACGCACCAGTGGGGGAATTGAACATTCTGCCAATTAGGAAGGTTAGCCTTGATTGTAAGAGTACATAGGTGCTCCATTCCGTTGCTCCATGAGGGAATTTATTTGTTTGTTTGTTTGTTTTCCATGCAAGTACTATAGTACTCGCACTGACTGTCATTCTCCCTTATCTTTTCCAGCAGTCACATGAATCCCCCCCCGTATATGAATCAAGCTCCCGGAGGCCCTTACCCACCGCAAGCGGGCATGGACTTATCCTATCAGAACGCTAGCCACGGCATGCCAGGGCCCTCCTACCCCCTGGCAGCTCCCACCCACCCCGGCTCCCAGCCACAGCAAGCGGCCTTCTACCAGCAGCCGCTCTTGTAAGGCTGCGCAATAAACCTCAGACTTCACCCCGTGCATATCCTTGTCCAGGGCAGACGCACCTCCGTAAATTAGGATGAATGTATAGTCTCTGGTCTCCACTTGGGTCTCTGCTTTCCTTTTCCCGATCATGGTTGTGATGACGAGGCTTTTTGAAGGTGATGGGAGTCCGGGTTTAGAGGAGGAAGAAGTCAGTAGTGGCACGGCTGTCAGTCGAAAGTGTCCAGGCTCAATGTTTTCTCCACTGGCTAAATCCAAAAGGAAACTCTTGAAATGGACTGCTTGCTAGTTAGTTACTTAGCGCAGTCTCAATCACTTGATTCAATTTTTTGTGAACATTCCAGTGTCATATTCAGCGTTAAAAAAAACGAATGCTGGTCAATGAGAGTGTGCGAGCTAATGTAGCTAACAGTCCCTTTAGGTGTTTAGAAAAATAACAGGAGAAAAGATTGTGCTGAATCATTATCGACCAGCTGTGCCCCCATAGCCCCCACCCCCCCCCCTCGAAACGTGGCGTCTGGGGTTTAAAAGGGGGGGGGGGGGGTCAGGGAGCTGGGGGAGGCAGGCGCTGCTACGACAACCGGTTGACTGCATCCTCTGCAAGGTTAGACTAGTGGGTTTTTGCTTCTCTTCTCTGTTCTGATCTCTCAGCTGAAGCAAACAAGGGCGGATGATTGGTGATTGACCTCTTGTTTTTTATTATTATTATTATTATTTTAATCGTTTTGAAAAGGTTTATTTAAATATTGTTACTCTATACAGCTATGTCTCGGAAATGAATGTCCTGTTCCTTTGTTTGTCCTCTTTGCTTTAATGTAGATGAAGCTCTTCCTTTTGTTCAGATTTATTTGATTTCTTTTTATTTGCAGTTCACACTTTTTGACCATTCTTTTGATTTCTCGGAGTTCAAACAAAGCATTTTGTTTGAATATAAACAACTAATATTTCCTATCGCTACCCAGGTCTGTGACCCATCACCAAAATATTTGTTTCATTTTTTTGTATTTTTTTTTTTTTTTTCAATGACTTCAGGTGGCAGTGTCTCTGGTCATTTTCCACCAAAGTGTACTTTTCTTTTCCTGTCAGTAAAAGAACATTTGACCTTGGTTTAAATGAATCCAATATGTAATACTCACTAATTCCCTCGGCCCATTGAGCTCCATTTTCTAATCAGTCACATTGACATGACGGATTTCTTCCATTTAATCCTTTTAGCTGTTGCTCTTATGGGGACTGTAAAGGGAGTTGCCCAGAGGGGGAGAAGAGGCCTGTTGGGGTCCATGTAAGAGACATATAAACGGGAACTCCTAATCTCACGGCTCGCAATCAACTGTGCCAACGCACTTGGCATCCAGGGAAGGTTCCAGAAGCAATTCATGTCTGTTCTGAGGGGTTAGTTGTCATGCATGTAGGCAAGACCACAGAGACTTATCTATGTGTGTGATTCTCGTGTGCTATGTGGTGTTCCTTTGATGCAAAGTGTGGTTTTGAGCACAATCCAACATCAAAGATAATCTGCTAGGTTCCCTCTGATAGGACTTTTGGAAGTATGATCGGTGGTCCGTGAGGTTTCGCTGAGCTTCAGTGATGTCTTGTGTATCATAACATGTATTTTATCTGGTTTGTTCTTCCTGGTTTTTTTTCGTCTTTTCATCTATGTAATATATATAAACCCGTACCTAGGTTTGGGTTTTTATTTCAACATTGTCACATTGCAACACAGCAACCACATCATGAAGTCAACTAGTGTAAATTAAAACCAGTAGTTCAGATTCATAGGTTAAAATCAGGAGTGCATCAAGTGCACTATTTCAGGGGTGCTACTTCTGTTACAAGTGGGTCAAACGGATTTGTTGATAGTATTTTTTTTTTTTCCCTATGATTTCATGGATATATTTTAGGACCAGACACATTTTGGGAGTGACACATTTTCTTCAGTCCAGCTAGATACACTTATATTATGATAAACGAACGAAGAACCATCTTTATTTTCTTAACCTGCCTCTTTGCAAGGTGTTGTATAATAGATGTAAAATATCTGGGATTATCTTTATTGCACCTTAACTTTATAAATAATAATTTACCACGGAATGCCTTGTTTTCATGATGGATGGAGTGAGACAGAGACTAATTCAAAAGAATTCACTCTGGAAGCTGCTGTAAACCAGTAATTCTATACTATATATATAAAAAAATAAAATGTGTTGAGGGGGTCCAGTCCATTTAAAGCAAGATAACTTTTGTAATATTATTCTTCCTCTATTTCCTGCATTTGTCATTTTTAAAGTTAGTTTTGTAACACAACTTGCGCTTTCAAAATAAAAGGAAAGATGGCATGTGTTTCAAAGTTTGCTTTGTTCTGTCAGTCTTTGGGAGAATGGACAGCTCTACTAGGGCAGCGTATGGAAGGAAGCAACATGAGAATGATTTCAGAGGCGTTTTGAAGGACAAATTTAATAATGTCTTGCTAGAAGCCTAGAAGAAGGACAGATGGCTTTAAAATGTATTCCATAAGGACCCAAACCACGTGCCAGCTGATGCTGTGTTGCGTGTGTGTGTGCTGCTTTAAGAAAAACTTTCAGAGAATGCTTTGCGTGTGTGTGTGTTTTCACCTTTGATATTTGCTTTGAATCTCTAGAGGAAGTCTTCAGGTAAAGGTCACTGTTTGTAATGCTCAATGACTCAGCTTCCATTTATTTTCCATGACACAGTGATCCTTCATGACTTACTGTACCATAACTGCGGAAGAGTTACTGCATTGATGGTTACTCAGTCTTTTGATTGACTTTATGTAGGGCCTCCTTACAAACGGTCCTTTAGAAAATAGTGTACTTGCAGAAAATGACTTAATTATTGATATGTAACACATTGCTAATACCGGTGTTGATGTAGTGATTTTTTTCACTACATATGTTGGTCAATTCGGTCAAACAACATTTAAATCGGTGCCACTACAGATGTGGAGTGAGGACTGGCTGGAAACTGCTGAAATGTGGGATGAACACTGCACTGTATGTTATCGGTCAGGGTCCTTGGTATAGAAGCCTGCCCATTTATGAAGTGCGAAAGGCTATAGCATTTGGGCGATATGGTTTCGGTAATCATGTTAAGAAAATGAAAATTAATTTGAAAATGGATCAAGTAATCTGACCTTAAGAATGATTTTTTTTTATAGCACCAAGCGTATGTAAAGCTTTTCAATGTTTTTATTTATATGAACTAAATTAACAAAAGTTGACGATTCAAAGCGAGATTAATGAATTCTGGTGTAATGTATGTGACATTACAAGTCTGAGCATCATGCGGAGGAGAGGGGGAGGGTTGGACAGCTGTTCTAAAAACACAAGGCACTATAGGTCAGAATGATGCGCTAGCGGCAGCCACGTGTCACTGCGTGCGCTTGGTAGTAGGCAGGCAGCTGCGTAGCTTAGTGGTTATCTGAAGACCCTCACTCAGCAACCGCAAGACAAGCGATATCTGTTTTATCCTCAGTCTGAGACCCAAGGACACAAGTCAAACTGGAGCAGACAATAGCGTACCCACAGTGGACGGGCACCGAGAGGCAGCCACCTCCGTGGACCGATGAACTTGCGGAGATGTCCCGACATATTTACACCCGCAACGGGATAGGCGATGGTGTCCAAAAGCCTATGTTCCAGGTAGGTACACGAATTGTACACGGATGCACACGGTAATTGACCGAGGTTGTTTGCGCGAATGATTTTTGTCATAATAAGATAGTAATGACAAAACGCATGACAAAGGTGCCTGTTATGAACATTTTGAATTCCACACTTCCCCATCATCACTACTTAAGTGTATTTAGCATTCAATTACTGTAAATGTCAGGTAAACGCGGGATATTTTTACTTTTTTTATATATTTTTTCTGTACTTCTCTTTGCACAGTTCGCGATGGACTGTTTTGTAAGCACACCATGCGCATTGGATGTGATTGTAAGGTACCAACAGAAGCCTACAACTGTCTGTACCTCGACTTCACCTTCATACAGCACGCCGTAATAGAGTCATAAATAACCTGCGCGCTGCTATCATGATTTATGGGCTTGACTCATTTGAGTGGAATGACGGTATTGAATCATTAACGTACTGCAATCCTCCTGCAAATCAAAAGGAAAAAGAACTGACCCCTATTTTGTAATCTGAGTTGATAATTCCCTTGTGTTTGTAACCACAGTTGTTTTCTATGGTATCTTGACTTGTTGCAGATCTGAGTTTACCAATCTAGTTTTTTTCTGCTAAACAATTGTAAAGGGCAGGCAGCCTAAATAGCCCACTTCTTCAAAGAAATATGCAACAGCAGGGAAAAAACAACAATCAGCAAACTGCACTGCAGCCGTCATGCTGTAATACTGAGATGGCTAAACACACTGCCCTGTTGGACCACAGGGACTGAAAGAGGGCATTGTGACACTGGGATGGCATGGGGAGTCAGTCTGTGTTGAGGTGATTTGCAACGGCGTACTGTATCTCTCACATAGAGCTTTTTTTGCCGGTTAACCTCTATCAGCGGGCACAGCCATGCTCCTCACAGACAGAGGACTTTCACATGGTGATGTTTAGTAGCAGCAGCAGCAGAAGCAGCCTTTAGTTAATGTTATCACGGCAAATGGATGTAGGAGCATGCATGTTTCATTTCTATACTTGTATTCATTTGACAGACACTTACAAGCAATTTACAAGCAAGATAAAGTGCAAAACAAGTGGCAGCAAGTTAAAGAGTAGCTATTGAGAATAGGCATGAGAGTGCTTAGTAATGTACACCATAGAACAACAATTTGACTCATTAACATATGACCTGGATATGTGCGCCATTATGAACTGTGACCTTCCAACTATTTACTGCCCTTAACGGTATTATAGGCTGGCAACATACTCAATGATGTATCCTTAAGAGGAGCTCTACTCTGAATGAGGAGCTACAGACGTGGACAAAGTGCACACACTGTATGATGCACTGGAAGCGGGATGAACGCTGTGCCACCAACAACTGTGCTATCAGCACAGAGGGGTTGGCCGTATGGGGTTTTGGGGGTGTGAAGGTGCCCTTGTCCTGTCAGCGAAAGAGGGAACGAGAGTGATTTATGTCCTGTGGTTCCTCTGCAGGGGAACCGAGGGACTTACTCTCGCCGCAGCAGGCTGAAGAGGTCCGACGGCAGCACCACCTCCACCAGCTTCATCCTCAGACAGGTAAAAGAGCCATTTGCAGAAACACTTCAGTGCGTTTACATTTTTTGTTTTGTTTGAGGAGACATGTTAGGTGCATTGAGTACTTTGGGCTCCGGGTTCAACTTAAATGAGCTGCAAATAATCACTGAGTGTTTATCTCAACATCCATAAAGAAGCTCCACACTAAAATCAACCTTTTCTACCACTACACCTCAGCAGCCATTAAAGATGATGAACCGTCTTCTACACACAGGTCTTCCAATAACATGCATAATCTGGCCCCTAGCTCCCCTCAAAGTGCTGCTTAAAGGGACGATGTCTCATCTCACAAATGTCACTGAAAATGTTCAAGCATATGAGTAATGAGAGGGCCTGAAGTGTTAGAGTGGTAATGAGAGAAGATGTTTGGGTTGGAGGACTTGCTTTGAGTCACTGTGCGAGCCTCTCCACGGTACACTTGGAGAAACCAGCAACGTGATAATGCCAAGATGGGGGCTGGGGTAAAGGGATGGGGTGGGGGGTTACTGGTGGCTCAATCGCCTTGATTTGCACCGATGAGGGACATCAGTGGACCGAACTATCCCCGGCTGCCTCAGATCCAGTACTGACCATGCATAATTGATAAAGAGCACGCAGCCTGAGCCGCTGGCGCGAGCAAAGACTTCGTCCCGAACGGTGACGAATGCTAATGTTCCTCTGGTATAAAATCATTACCATCATTATTTTCCTGGCTTCAGAGAGCACTCTATTAACGGCCGCCCGAAACAAACAAATAAGTTGCCATGGGTTACCATGGTGCAAGGTTTTTAGTGGTTGTCAGTTACCTTTCGTTTCCACATGACACATGGCATATTCCAGCCCACACCAAGTGGTACAACCCTATATGAGAGAGAAATGTGCAGTTTGTTGCAATGGGGGATTATGTGGTTACTTAAGGTCACTTTTGTTGTCTTTCTTTTCCTGCAAATGCAGCACTCTCCATTCCCTAGATTCAGAGCAGCCTGCTGAGCTAATGCCCCATGCTTCCATTCCCGTGAATATTAAAGGCAGCTTTTTCCTTTTAGCCGTCTTATGCCCCTGACAAGGCTGTCAGCAAGGATAACGGCTCACAGTCAGTAGAGACACCTCCTGCTGTTTGCCGGTTATATCGGGCTCTCCGTGGGAAATAGCAGAGTAATGAGATTGAGCCCCACGGCAGCACCAGGGTTCAGCACTGGCAGTAACATTATAGTGTGTGCGCTTATTAGAGCTGATTAGCTTGATGGGGAATAGGAGCGGCAGTAACTGTGGGCCTACTGCTCAGCATGCTTTCCAAAGGTAGTGAAATAAAAATACATTAAATGCATTAAATATTAAAAATCTAGCACAGTTGAAGCAGTTCATGTTTGTATTGTTTGGATAAGAATAGTTGAAATGTGTTATAATCAGTGTCTGGTGTTCAGGTGCTCCATAGCGAAACATACTGTGCCTTCTCTACACCCTCTGTTCTTACAGAGAGCACAGTCAAAAAAATGTAATAGAAAAATGTCTTTATCCTATCTCTAAACTCTAAAATTCTTTTCACTGATGTAATTTCCTGCAGTCAGGTTGTGATAACAGGCCAGATGTAAAACCTCATGTTGTGTTCGCAACATGTTTACACTTGTGGTTCCAGTCTGAATTGACCGGCCTGTCATAAATGTTAATTATGCTTTTTGTAAACATTTTATTTTGATCTATTGTAATTAAAACCTTTTTAAAGATGCAAATCATTTCTGTTATGATAGTTTTTTGAACAATTATGCATCATTTCTAGTTTTTAAGCCTCCTTTTAATGATGTGTACCACTCGGTTTAATTCAAAATCAGGGAAATTCACAAAATGTTTTAACATACATGCTTTACTACGAGTGCAAATCTAAATTTCATGGTTATAAGTATTTTGTGTATTTAACAATGTAGTTCAAATATTTAAAATATACATCATAAAAGCTGTACTTTTACAACATGTGTGACACTTGTGTCTGCTGTCGAAAATGACCGGTTTGATTTGGTTTGATTGACATCTGACAACCTTACCATTTATTTTCACTCATAAAACTCTAGGTATCTTAATTTCAAAGGCCTGATCATTTTTGACCAGAGACACAACAAATGTAACTGTATATGAAAAATACTTTATGAATCTCGCTATAATTTGTTTTATCTATTCAATTCAAGTAGGTAGGGTGAAGGATGTCAGGAATCCTTGTGAGATTCATATTAAAGACCAAAGTTTCAAAATAGTCAAACAGTCACCAGAACACAACACTGGGTAAATGTTTTTTTTTTTCATTTATTTTTTGTTTATTTTGTAGTTTTTTCTGCAGAATTGCATTGTCACATACCCCTCCTAAACGCAGGCTTAACACGTCATTTTCAATCGAAATGATACCTGTCAGTGATGTCAGACAAGATGAATGGGCCTCAGCCTGCCGGCTCAGCAGGTCCGTGGCTCTTCAGAATGGAGCAGAACTGGGAAGGAAAGTTACAGAAATTATTTCCCCAGTGTCCAGTGGTGACTGCCAGACACTTGGCATGTATTAATTTAATGAGCTCTTGTGGTCACTGTTGAACAGATTCTTATTTTTGGTTAGCCAAGCTGAAAAGTGACCTGCTGCTTTATGCCTTTAGAAATGATAGTTTGAAAAATGGTGGTGTGTCCAATGACGTTAGTCCTCTTACTCTAATGTTACTCCACTCTGATTATCAACCGCTGTTTTACACGGTTAATCCCTGGATGTAGGTCAAAATGCTGCACTAGTGGTGAGGTCAGGGCAAAATCCTCTTCAGTGGTAAAGGTCCAACAGAATGCTATTTACCACCACTCATTATGCCAAGAAAGGTCATGCTGGCCTATTGTAGGGCTGATTCTGGGCTGATGCATTGGAGCATTTCAAGACCAGCCATTTAAATATCAGTAATGCCAAGATCACTTCTCCGGAGGTGCAAATCATCCTGAATTCTATTATTTTACTTCTATATATAGCACTTCTTCCACAGTGAGTTATTGTGCCAGAATCACATTCAAATTATGTAAATTCTAGGGGCCTTTTATGTTATGTTGATTGGATACCCTAGGTTAGATCGTCTCACTTTTTTCCAGGTCTCTGGTTGTTCTTTCATTGGATTATCGCAATGAGTAGGGATCTAATCGATCCACTGACATCCATTGATCCACAACCAATCCAATCCTCAGTCAGAGAGAACAGGAGAGAGAGAGAGAGAGAGAGAGAGAGAGAGAGAGAGAAGGAGAAGCTGCAGGCTGTGGAGGCAACATGAATACAGCGTCCATCTTTCCTAGGATTGTATCTATCCAGCAGAATGTTCTGTAAAAGCGTATTAAACTTGCTAGCAAATATGCAAGACAA
Source organism: Clupea harengus (assembly GCF_900700415.2). Taxonomy (NCBI): domain Eukaryota; kingdom Metazoa; phylum Chordata; class Actinopteri; order Clupeiformes; family Clupeidae; genus Clupea; species Clupea harengus. Next base: position 18,021,317 of record NC_045153.1, on the reverse strand, counting down.
ACACTGCAAACAGCAAATACGTCTGTATTCATTTCCTACTTTAATCAGTGCCCTGATACTGTTTAAATATGGACTTGAAAGCATTAACATGACAATTAAACTTGACAACATTATCATGACAATTAAACACCTGATGGTTTCAACCATTTCCACCTGAGCTGAGCAATGAACTGTAATTATTCGGATACTCCGCCAATCCTCAGGTCAGTTATCTCTGGTGATGGATTCAGGCTCCCATAGCAGTTAGTTTCAGATTTAAAAACAGAAGAGAGGTCTTTGATCCCTGTTCTCCCACAGGTCTTTTGTACGTCACAAGAGAACATGTCATGCAAAATTCCTTGGACACACTGCACCTGTGACTGAGGCTTGGTTGTAGCCTGTGTTTGCCTGCAGAGGGCGCTGGTGGGACAGTATAGACATGGTCTTGTGTTTTCCTCTTTGCAAATGTGGTAATATGAAATAGAAATTCCTCTGGGTATTCTTCATTTAAAATGTATTGTGTGTGCAGAATCAGCTGTACTGAGCAAATACTTGCCTTTGTGCAAAAACATGCATGGGCTCGGTAATGGACACTCAATATCACTTCATTGTGCATTTAGTGGTGTTGTTTTCATCCATTCCTTTGGTGAAAGAACTAGCTGACAGACACGGGAATGTGAATACTCACCTCTTTGGTCTACATCCATTTTCTTCTCTTGCTCTCCCTCTCTCCCCGTTTCTCTCCATCTCTGGTGAGGCTGAAGAGGTTTTACGATCACTCTCAGCTCAGGGAGCAGTCATGGCACAGTGCAGCCACATTGTATCCGAGCCTCAGCAGCCGGCCGGGTCAATATTCCCAGGCCTTGCCCACATTTATCTTTCATTGTTCCATCATTCACAAGGGCCTGAAGACACATGTTTAGATGATGTGTTTGAGCTGGAGATAGGAGGTCAGATATATCTGTTTTTATGTCTGAGTGTGTGCTGGAGGGAGGAAGTATGACTGCGCGTGTGACAAATGACTGTGTTATGGGAATGTTCTAATACAATGCATCTCAATATGCCTGCTTGCTTCCTTTGCCTCTGGCTGAATGTGAGCAGAGAGATCTGTAGACCATAGTGGTCCTAGACCAAATGAAAAAACAAATCCACCTAAATGCCTGAAACATAGACCAATCATACATCCTACGTATGAGGTAGCAAAGAAGAAATGTGGTGGTAAGAAAATTATGCAGGTCCCGCCCACCTCCCCTCCTCCCCCCATTCACAGCCGAGGAGATGGCACCCTCTCTGAGCCAGCCAATCAGCAGCAGCGCATCACCGCCTTGTCATCGGGCAGCCTTTGACTGAGGAAGGATTCTGTCCTGCTCTGTAGTTGGAGGCAGCTGATAAGATGCCAGGACCCGTGCAGCAGCATCTGGAGAGAGGAGCTCACACACAACATCACCGCCTTGCCATGTGAATGGACAGAGCCGCTCGCGACTGGACACATGCAGCATCTCAGCAACCAAAGGGCAACACTACAAACCAGAAGAAAATCCACCCATTTTTTTTTTTGGGTCCTCCTCCCCTGTTGTTCTTCTGTTTTGCCTTCTGCTTTTGGGGGGGTCTTCCTGAGCTAAAGGTGGTGGTGGGGGGGGTTGGATTCCCCCATCAGCAGTGACTCCTTTCACTCCGGCTACATTCCCAACCTCTGTCCATTCGCATTTATTCCTGAAGAGACGCCTGTTGAGAATATCAAACCTCCATGTACGACAATTTGTACCTGCATGGATTTGAAGACTCGGAGGCGGTGAGTGAAAGGGGCTTGTCCAGGGGTGGCTGACAGTTTTACCACGAGAGAGAGATTGACTGTTGTCCTTTTATCTGTCCTTGTTTTGTTATTTTTGTTGCTTGATGTGTTCACTGTGTTCTGAGAACAAGATGTGTCTACAGATAGAATAGATAGATGGAATAGATCTACAGACACATGGTCATACAGCCTGTGACTCCATCCTCCAGCATATGAATTAGAGACTGTGATTGTTCCTCAGGGGCTTTGATGGGGGTAGAGGTAAAAAAAAAAGTACACCGTTTTAATATTGTATTCATGTATGTATGTGTGTGTGAGAGAGAGAGAGCGAGAGAGATGCAGAGAGTGCGTGTGTTTTGTATCTGTGTGCGTGCGCGCATGTGTTAGTATATCACTGCCACCCATACCAAGTCCCTGTATCCAAACAGCTCTCTCGCTCTCTCGCCCTCTCGCTCTCTCTCTCTCTCTCTCTCTCTATCCCTCCGTTTGTCTCTCCAGTCCTCTCGCTCCCTCTCTCCCTCCTCACCAAGCTGTGCTCCAGAGGCATCGGGGGTGGAGAGCGTGGCTCCTGTGTCTCATGAGCTGTTGCAAGCGCTGGCTGCTCAGCTCTGTTTGTTTATCAGCCAAGTCGCTCACTGTGTGTGTGGCTGTGTACTTGGAGGAGATGGTGGTGGTGCGAGAGGGGGGGGGCTGTTTTTTTTTTGCGCTTTGGCAGTGCCTACCCCTTTTGAAAGGCTGTATTTAGCTTAATGTATCATTATGTAGCTCTCTTATAGTGGAAAGGAAAAGGGAGTTGTTGTGTCTTAAAGGGGCAGTGCACACTTGTCACCTCTTGATTGCGCTGAATGACGCACGGCAGCACAGGCTGGCAACCAGGGAAAACCAGTGAGACATTGTCCTCTTCCAGTGTTTTCTTTTAGGTTCCGGAAGGCTTCGGATGCTTTCTGGCTCTGACGTGCTACCTAGGGGCAGTCCTGAAATCTGCCTTCTAGGCTTCATGACACACTTCTGACAGCGTGCATGCTGGCCTCTCCTCTCTGGTGGCGCTAAGCAGCCCGCTGGTGTATTGATGTGTATTGTTTCGTATCGACGGCTATCGGTGCGAGAGGTTTGTGTTGGATCAGTGGAGGGAGGAGGAGTGCTTACAAAGGCAATTGGATGTCATGACTGCAGAAGGATGGACGCTCAAGTACCTCCCCAGGGTTCTCCACACTCTAAATGTACTGTTCTGATCAGGCTGTGTTGTTTAATCATTGAAGACACGATATTCTGACTTAATATTAGTTTACTGAAACAGCAGACTGATGGTAGGGAATTTGATGATTATAATATTGTAGAATAATTATAGAAGTGAGTGTTTGTATTAGTATTTTTGTGTGATGAGCTGCTTATATAGGAGCATTTGAGCAAATAAAGCCATAAGAGGAGGCCTTCATTGTGCAGTAAAGGTAGAAACTGCTTGTTAGCAGACAGAATGATTCTGGTTTAGAAGTCCTTAAAGTGTCTATGACCTGTTAACATTCCTGTGGTCTTATCGGCTAGCGCTGGTAGTGGCCCCCTGCTTGTATTTCTGGAGACTGTCTCTGCACAGAGGGACCAAATCAAAGACCAGAGTATCTCTCCTGAAGAATTTGATTGAGCATTAGAAGCCAAAAGTAGTATATATGGTTTAACCCCCCCTCCCAGTTTTCATTGAGCCTCAGTTCCAGTTAGTCCAGACTCTTGTTTTCGTCACTAGGACACTTCCAAAGAAAAAGCCTCTCACTCTGGAAACAGCATCTCCATTGTGTGTTATCTTCAGCTTTCTTCAGAGCCCAGAGATATAAGTCTATTTAAGGGATTGTCAGGTGTTCAGTGCCTTTTTTGTCTCTTCCCAGCTTAGTTTGGCAAAGACACTTGTCCTGCATTCCTACCAGGAGGACTGCCCCCTGATAGGGGTCATTTCCAGTAAAGGAAAGTGTTACTGATATTATCATTTGAGAGAATAATTTCTGCCTCATGCCATATATGGAAAACATTCCCATTCCTATTACAAGTGATCTTCTCCTTGCTTTGAAAGAAATACAATCTTCTTGAGTGTCACAAAATTAAAACAATAACTCCGTTCTCCCACCTTTTAAAATCACTCTTCAAGTCTTCAGCCATTCATAATGTAGCTCCAGTATTTGTTGTTCTCTGATTATGCAAAATTCTCTCTCTACTTATTCCCACAGGTATCTGAGCCTATGCCTGTGTGAAAACAAGTTCATGAGTTACAAATCATTTATGCATCCTTTCTAAACACATTTGTAGGGAATAAATGCTACCACATAATACTCACTAGGTTATTTTGTTCAGTAGGTTATGTCCACCCCAACCATTTTATCAGTGTAATGCCAATGCTCACAGATGGCACAATTTGTATACAGGCCACATTTTATTACAAGATTTAGCTGTGAGTTTAGTGAAATGACCACATTTATTTTCTTCTTGTACATGGCTGAAAAAACAGGGTGCCAGCTTTTTGTTTTTAGACCGTAGAAAAGTGCTGCAGTCCTGCTTTGCGATTCTTCCCAGTTGACACGGCATGATGGATGAACTCTCCCTTTCTCTAAACTCAGCAAGAGCAATATGGTATTAACCATCATCATCTGTCACAGGAGTCACAAAATAACATGGAATCGCACAAAAATCTAAAAGGGCAGGGAAAGGGCAAATAGAACATGAGAGATGTTCTTAGTTTTCATGGAATGTTCACGTCAACCTTTCGCGTGAAACTGGAATGAAACAAGATCCGAAATGAGAATGATTTTGCTTTTTCTTCCGTCCAATCTATTCACATGGCTGCCATCAGGACTGTAGCAAATGACTAGAGTAGAATCAGGATGAGGACACTCCGATGTCCTCAAACCGTGACCCCTCAGAGTCCTTATCTGGCGCAGCTGTGTCTCTGTATGCTGGACCGCTGTCAACACTCACACTCATCACAGACTAGTTCTCCATTAGGTTTTTATCATTTCATCTGACGGGACTCTGAGACATTCACAGGTAATCTGGTGATGTTTACCACACCAGATGCCTGCCCATGTTTGTCCGCCACCGTGACCGTGACTGTGGAGGAGCTCAGATGGGCGTAGCTGGGTTGGGGTTGGGGTTGGGTTCCTTCAAAGACTTCCGAAGTGCTCCGGGGCCGCTGCATTCCCAGCTGGATGGAGCAGGGAGCCAAGCGCAGCCTGGAGTCTCATGTGATAAGGGGAGAGTGCAGCGTGACACACTCAAGACCACCCTCTCAGTGCAGAGAGATAATGCCTCAACAAATGACTGAGTGGATGGGTTGTTATGCTTTTGTGTGTTAAGGCGATTCGTTTGAGGAAGACAGATTCACTTTTTCCAAAGGATGTTCTTAGATGTCTTTAACTATGCTGGCTTTATCATAATTCATTTCTCATCTCGTATTGTTATAACTCATCATGTCATAACATTAGCATAACACAGTATCACAGACATTTCGTTGTGTGTCAGTGTATTTTTAATATATACTAGTTACCGTAAAACTGCTGAGAGCCAGGATCATTCTTCTTTATTTGGTGATTATGCAGATTATCTCACCCATCAAGGTTGTCTGTTGTTTTTTCTGCTGCCACAACCTGTTCTACCCTAAAAACCTGTTTTTTCTTTGTCGCTAACAACACATTATGTATGCTTGCGTTGTGTAACGTTTTTTTTTCTTTTTCAAACTACAGTTTGCCTCAGTGACATTTCCCAGTGTGACTAATTCAGTCGGAGCACTCTGTCACATAGCGTTTTCTTAGCGGAGCCCAGTGACCCAGCCGACTCGTAGCGTAGTCTGCGTTTGGATTACCTCCTATGCTCAGGAATGACTGACTGACCGGGCCTCTGTGCCCTCTGTTCCTGGGGTGGCCTCCATTTAGGGTGGATGATGTTGTTCCAGAAACGCTCACTGTAATTTAGTCTGACTCTCACCACCACCATGCTGTCTGCGGAATGATAGTTTTTGTCAAGCGCATCAGTTTTTCTCTAATTGTGCTTTGCGTTATGGATTTTATATTTTAATGAGGTCGTAAATACCTGTTATTCATATCAATGGGAAGGCTCTTTCCTTGCTAAACGGATCATGATAATGAGGTAAAGTCATTTTCTTGACCACTGGGACGATACTTCATGCCTGAGTGAGAAGTGCAATTGTGCCACATTCATTCCTTTTTGTCAGCGAAAATTATTTCTTATCGGTCTCCCCGAGTGAGCCCTTGAACTGAATAATGCATATATACTGTTCAAAACAGATTTTTTTTTAAATGGTAAAAACAACATTTCTGAAAACAAATTTAAAGGAATTTTTATGAAGCCCCTTTAGTAATGCATTTTTCCTTTTTAAAAACAATAAAATATGATGTTGATCATATTAATAAACATTCTAGTTGTTTTGAAGTAGCCCATACATTTATTATATCCGTGTGTGTTAAATAAACTCACCTCTCTCTCTTCCCCTCCACATGATCTGTTTTGTCTAAAGCATCGAAGGATAGAAGTAGCCCATAAATGTATGATTTCCGTGTGCGTTAAATATAGTCACTTCTCTCTCTCTCTTCCCCTCCACATGATCTGTTTTGTCTAAAGCATCGAAGGATAGAAGGAGTTGTTTTATGATGTGTCAAATTCAAACGCTATGATCCTGTTGGTAATTGCCCACACCATAAGCTCTAGAAGCTCATGATGAACTTGTTGTGGCACATTCTTTGGAGTAATTGGAAGGGATGGTTTTGCAGAGCAGACTTTTATTCACAAGTCCACCATACATCATACGGTACTCCTCATGTCAAGCTACCCTTTGTGAGCATGTTTTTTCACTGACATAAAAGATCCCCTCCTAGTATGGTGTGTGTGTGTGTGTGTGTGTGTGTGTGTGTGTGTGTGTGTGTGTGTGTGTGTGTGTGTGTGTGTGTGTGTGTGTGTGTGACAGCAAAACAGAGAGTAATGTACTAATGTATCATATCCTTATTTTCTTATGTAGAACAGGCTATGACACAACCGAACCAAGATAGGCTTTTAAGATTAGGATTAACCGTTTTTAGTATCGATTTTCAGTCGATCTGAATGTGGTGTAGAAGGATATGTTTCCTTTTTATCTACTGGAAATAAGTTGTCCTTAACCTTTTTACATAACGCTAAATAACATAATTGCCAGTGCAATAATGCAAAAAAAAAAACTACATTTGTATAGTTGATATAGTGTATGTGTGGTTGGCACCTAGTCCAGTATATCAGTCTCTCTCTAGGTCACTATGAATGCATGTGCCCAATGGCCCAACACTGTGGAAGAAACATTTGGAGGAGTCATTTGTTCATGGCATATGGCCACCGATTCCAGTAAAGTGAAGTAAATTTCCCTCAGGATTAATAAAGTATCCATCTATATATCTATCTATCTAAGTGAGGACACTACATTCAAAATATTTCCTTACAAAATATTGGAATTCATATATTTACCTTTGTTTGACCCTTAGCTAGAAGGGCAAACTTGAATTGTATGCCAACTAGCGTTGGACAATGACACTGTACTTGACGTTAAAGGAAGTGGACCTAGCGGGGAGGCTCGGCTGGGTCCTCCATATGGCTGGGCCCAGTCCAGGCTCCTGGCGACATCACAGCGGAGCGGACAGCATGGCCTCTCGAGAGCATCTGTGCCTGAGGGGAGCAGGGAGGAGGGAGGAGGAGAAGGGTTTGGTGTGAGGAGTGAAAGAGGCTGTGAGCAGAGAGGTGTGTACTGCAGCATTGTGGGTCCACACAGAATTTCTTTTTCAGTTTTCACCTATATTTCAGTTCAGGTCAAACATGTTTCAGATTGATATACTAGGTGGGGGAGATTAAATCATTTGAGCAAGTGAGTTTGTGTCCTGCTCAGAGTCTAGCTTGTGTGTCTTTATGGGTTTTAATTAATCCCTAACTCTGTCACTGTGGAGCTGGTCTCAAAGGGGGCCATTACACTCAGTTACACCTGTGCCTGAGGGGAGACAGGATTACTGGGTCATATGAAAGGAGCTTGAGTCTGCTGTACAGAAGGTTTCAGCAGCAAATAGTGAAGTCGGGTTTGGAAAAGATTCTGCATAGAAACCCTCTGTGAAAGGGGACCATTGAAAACCTGAAGGTTTTACTCCACACAAACCTGCTCTATATATAACAAATTCTTTGCTGGTGAGAAATATGTTGCTATAACTATTTCAATCTTCTTCGGTGCCCAAAAAATTGCAACAAAGCCGGCAACCCAAAGGTTAATCAGTTGCTCGAAGGGGAATCACTGATGAAGCTATAGAGACCATTTTGTTTTCTTAATGTACTCGCTATACCTGTCAGTTTGTGTCTTTTTGTGTTTACCAAATCCTACTGTAGTGTATTGCAGCCGCCAGCAAAGCCAAGAGTGCACTTGTTTGAAAGCAGCTCGGGCAGCTGTTACAGCCCATATCCAACCCCCAGAAGGGTGAAGGGTCAGTACGTAAATTGAGCAGCAAGCAGAAGAAACAAGCTGCTGGTCTCAGGCTATGGTGAAAGCCACTGTCATCTGCTGTGCAAACAATTGTATCAAGCTCCCTGCCATCCGCATACATCCCCCCTCTCAGTACTGCAGAGTCGGCACTACTTGGTGGAAGCTCACCAGCTGGCCAATGGCTGTAATGCTTTCCAAAGTGGACTGATTGGCTGATGGTGGACCTTGTAAGTGCTGCTGCTGTGTGTGTGTGTGTGTGTGTGTGTGTGTGTGTGTGTGTGTGTGTGTGTGTGTGTGTGTGTGTGTGTGTGTGTGTGTGATTCTTGCTGCTGTGCTACCAATAATAATAATGATGATAAAAAGATCTCTTGTTGCCAACTGCAGACCGGCCTCTCCGTCAGGCACAGCAGTCTGCCAAGCAGAGAGCAGGAGGGGAATGGATAGTGATTCATGAAGCCCAAGGTTTCCGTTGACACTTGAATGAATTCAGAGCAATGACTAATGCTGTGTAATGAAACCCAGAAATCTTGTTGTGAGGAATATAGAGAAGCGCTGGGGGGAAATGGGCTTGGTTGTAGCTAAACGTCTATATTTTTTGCGTTTATTTTCAGTCATATTTGAATATGTCGTGGAAACGAACATTGCTCTAAATATAATAAATAAATCTTGAATGGACATGCCACTAAATGAAAGCCATTTTAATATTATCAATATATTTTATTATTAACGTATAAGAGTGTCTTAATCTCTATTCATGTTGACGTGAACAGAACTGGATTATTATAGCATTTAATAGCTGTTTGAATGCTAATAGTTATGGTATGGGCAATTTGTTGGACCAGTATTCAAATCCCTAGAATGCTCTCTTTGAACAGATGAGTATTTGAGTTCCAGAGTGGTCCACTTCAGATGCCCGCTTCAGTGACTCACGTCATGTGCCAGTGGGTTAGAGGGGCATGCTGGGCCATGGTGCTGCCTACGTCGGGCACAGCCTGGCCTGGTGGCACAGTGATGCATGAGTGGAATTCTGAGCTATCCTTCTGGGCGTTCCATTACTTAAATAATCAGTATCATTTCACTATATCAGAGCTGATTTTGTATGTAGCTGTATGTGGATGGTTGCTGTCGGTGGAAAGCATTTAAGCATTGGATTGTTGCACCTGTAGGAACGGTGATGAGAGGATTTGTTTGTCTTGATGTGCTTTTGTATGTTTGATTAAAGGAACAAATGTATCTTATGGTACTTGTCAATGTTGTAATCCATGATCGATATTTCCTTAATCGCTATAGTAATGTAAACTCTAAAATTAATGATTAGTGAGCTGCAGGGTCCAATTGTACATTTTTACTCTCAGAGAGGAGAGTGATTTGAGCTATCCTGTGAATTATCCAGGACTACCCACAGGCTAGCAGCATCTCTCTGACATCAAATCCATCTGTGCTCATATGGACACAGGGAGACAACCGTATGGGGTTCAGGGATTATAATTGCCCTGTAGGGCTAACCTTTTACAACTGACAGTACAGTAAATACCCAGAACAATACTTTAGATAAGGTAGTTATGGCCAGGATAATGCCCAATAAATATGATTTCCTGCCACAAATTTGTTGAATTATCTGGATGCTGTACAGTCTGGTTTTTGTTGTTGTTTTTGCTGTGGACATATGCAGCTGTGTCTGGTAGGCCACATAGGTGTTATTTCACACCAGATGTGCTGCACAATGCATGTGAGGCATAATACGAAATTAAAATCAAAACTGAGCCAACAGCAAGATAGGATACTTTCTCTAGCACTTGTCACTTGTAGCATGGCATAACATGTTTTGAGGTTTATTTATGAATATATAGGATGGATGAACTTGACAGCCTCATGAATCTGTTTTACAAAAGGTTCTTTGTACAAGTGTAGGGATGCCAGGGGCTATAACATGTGAGCACGGAGAGTGGGTCAGCAGTGTTGTTGACTGACAGCTCATACTGAAGCGCCAGTGCCTTAGTGAGGCTCCAGAGACCATCAAACTGGAAACCTTGTTGCTTTTGTGTTATGCATGCTAACAGGGACGCCGCTATGTACACGCCAGGCACACGCTGCGCACTAAGGGGCACCAAAAATGTATTTAAACAGATAATAATGATCTACTATCTACTTCTCAAACTACTACACCATTAAAGGATTATAGGCTAGACCAGGGGCGGCTCGTCCATAAGGGCGATTGGGGCAACGCACTGCCTAGGGAAAAAAAAAAAAAAAAAAAAAAAAAAACCTCCTTATGTATAAACGCAATATCCTTGTAAGTCGCGTAAATGACACGTAAATTTAAATGTAATATTTTTTTTCTGTCGGATTCTACCACTAGACCGTCTGATCTGTCTCTGTATGTTATTGTCGAATCAGGTAACAGTCGTTCAGTCAGCCTAAAGTCGTGCTTCAAATGGCCCCACCCCTTCTGGGGCGATTTGGGGCGAAATGAAAATCGCCCCAGACCTCTCCCATTGACTCCCATGTTAAATCCATTTTTTTTCACAAAACAGAGCTCTCAATGTATTCTCTATGGCTTCCGGGAGGGCTCGCCCCTCCTGGTCTTGTCATAAGTAGTGGACGTAAAAGCCTATATACGAACGTCATACAGCTTCGACGGAGGCATATTCTGTCAAGATGGCTGCCCTGTCCAGTGCAATAACTCGATTCGCTCTTTGACAGAAACTCCTTTTTAGTCGGCGTACTAATGAAGATAAATTGACAACAAAACAATTAGGACTTCCTAGACCAAATTTATCCATTCAACAGGTTTCTACAAAGGGAGGGAAATCCTACATCCAAGAATTGGAACGAAAGAAAATCGCGTGGCTAATGCGGTCTGTATTTCATATACCACTGTCACTTTTCATAGGTTTTACAGTGTGTTTCACAGTTCGCTTCTTGCACTAACACTGAATAATTTTTTATGTGATGACTTATTTTGCTTTTGTAAGCCAATACTTTCAAGATCAGTCAATAAATATTGTTGTTTTTGACTTATGTTACCCCTTCTTTATGATGTTACTGGACATATCATGTGTCCTGTTAAGCTATGTTACATCATACAACATTTGAGACACGTGGATAATGAAAAAGTGGGATAATTTAATGTGGAGCCACATCATGTTTGCTTATGAAGGCTCCTGGATGCAACTTTCTTCTATAGCTTTCCACCTGTAACATGCTACTCTAGCTATGTAGCAAGAGGGGACATATTACTGTTGTGTGCTGCCAATAGTGGACAAAAAGGTATTGCTGTATGAGTTAATCAACTAACTTAATGTACTTACTGAATGGGTCGCCTCAATCATTATAAAAAAAATTGCCCCCCCTGAGAATTTTTTCAGGAGCCGCCACTGGGCTAGACACTATATGTTTTCCTTAAATAATTCCATGAAGGATTGTGGTGACCCTCCTCTCTCCCTGTGGTATCTTTTGTTTTGATTGCGCCTAACAATCCTCACCGTGACGATATGAACACTATAAGCTACAATTTACAAAAAGACATGCTGGAAAGGCGAGCAGAGAATAAAAATAAAAAAAAAGACAAACTGTGGGATGGTGCTCTTGCAAGTCCTGCATGCTAACATTACAGCACGTTTGAATGTCAATAGATGACCATGTTCTATACATATGAACCTCTGAAAAAATGTAATCATATATTTATTGGCATACCAGTGTTTCATGAGTGTTTCATGTTCGGGGACTGATGGAAATCATGTGGAAGGAGGAGCACGCAGTGACAGTAAGCTGAGATGACACATTTTTTCCCCTTGGCCTTCCTCTCGTCTATTTTCAGTTTCCCTCTGTGTGCTGTTGGGCTTCTGCCTCCCACAGATGGGTACTGTGATGCACTCCGTCATTCAGAACAAAAAACCCAGATGACTCATAATCAACAATCTCTTTTCAGGTGTGGATTTCTATATGGCCAGAGTGCATCATGTTCATTCAGTCACTGGGCTTCCATCCAAAACGCACAGCAAAGCTACTACAGACCAATATGTTTTGATGGGAACTCAACCCATTGCCTTGGCGTCGCTACTTGTATGCCATAGTGAGGCTCATTGTAGTATAACACTCACTGTGAGAGACACAGGCTGGTGCAGCTGACTGCGATACCTGAAATAGCACGGCTCCTTAAGGGAGCTGTTGGGGATGCTGAGGCCGCTCATCAGGTGGTGTGAGGTGGCATTTAGGCATCTGCGCCTGTGGTTTGTGTTATTTCCAGTCTTATAAGGTCACATCTGAGATCCCCCTTCGTTTCTTCCTCGCCTGCTTGCCACTCTCTTTGACCCGCGCAGGTTTGCGCTGTGTTGTCTGCGGTTCCATGTTAGTTACTCTTAAAGCCTAAACTTAGCCTGCTGCCTTTCACTTCCTCATTTCCCCTTTCATGTCCCTGGTTGTATCATTTTTTCCTCTATCCCTCAGCGACTGTCCAGTCCTGTCCTGTCATTTTATTCATTATGAAACGAAAGCTACTTTCTGTTTCCGTGGTAATGAGGTTATGCTGTGAGCATTACTGTGTGGATGCTGATGTTGCATTACATGTCAGTGATGCAGATTCAGAACTACCAAGACCCTCTCCTCATCTTTGTTCTCTCCTCAGTCTCGAAGTCTTTTTTAAACTTTTTAACCCCTTCCCTTCCTCCCCCCACCTCTGCCTCTGCCTCTCTATTCTCTGGGGAGAGAGTGGGTGTAGTGCAGGGCTGCGGGTGCAGGGCTGCGGGTGCGGGTGCTGTCTCCCAGTAGCCAACCAGTGATTTGCTAATAAGGGAAGGTGGGAGAGGGGTCTTGCAGCTCTTGTGATAGTAATGACATCAGACTCTTGTTCTTCCAAGAGGAGAACAAGTCAGCCCACCCCCGCTGGGGGAGAGAGGGGGGGAGAGAAAAAGAGAGAGAAAGAAGGGGGGGATTGTCTTCAGGGCTTGAGCTGTGTTTGGCTATTTTAGTGTTCATGAAATAGGGGTTAAGAACACTGTCAAACATATACCGGTAGTATCAGTTGCCCAAAATTTCAATGAAGGAATATCGTTGAGTTTTAATATTTTAGTGGATGAATAGTAATTAATTTGCATGGATATGGAAAAAATCCTTCCAATGAATGTTTCATAATGTGTAAGGGACTAGCCTCCAGGCCAGCTAGCTCAGTGATAAATCTTTTTTTTTTTTAATCACAATCTGCCAAACTGAAAGAATGCCTCAGGCCCTTGTCCTGCCGGCTCTGTTGAGTGTGTGTGTGTGTCTGTCTGTGTGTTTGTGTGTGTGTGATTCGTGTGTGTGTGTGTGTGTGTGTGTGTGTTAGTGTTTGTGTTTGTGTGTTTGTGTTTGTGTGTGTGTGTGAGAGAGAGGGGGGAGGGGGCATATGTGTTTTACCTGTAGGGCATTAGAAGGTGAATTTCTTACTGAGATTCTAGGATTGCTACCCTATCTTCTGTTTCCGTCTCTTATGAGGTTGGTGATGCAACCTTTTGATAGTGGCTTCAAAGCCCTCGTTTGATTCTGCATTCGGTGGTTCTTTTCTCCTGTAAAGAAGAGCTCTCTTTGAAGTGAGCCTTCCCCCATCCATCTTCATGTGTTCATCTCAGCCTCTGAGGAACCTCTGCAGATACTGCATCATTCGGTTTCACTTCAGGATTATCAATGTGATGTTTGCAGAAGGTTTCTCGATTGGCAATATCTGTTTTTGTTATTATTTTCATAGACATATTTCACAATGACTAATCAGATTGAATTGAATGCAATTATGACAAATACATTTGCAAAATAACCAGTAGAATTCTGAAAGCAGTAAGAATTTCCTGCAGAGATTTGTCTAATCGTCCATCCTCAAAAACATTTCATCACGTTCACATCAGAAAACTACCTCAGACTCCGCACTCTCTGAAGCTCACTGGTGACCTCAAAACCCCTCTCTGTATGTTTGAACTCCGCCATGGGATTTGCCAGCTTTAATCAGAGCTGCTTTGATTACAGCTCATCCCTGGCCTCATTCCATCTCTTCTCTGCACCTGCATCCATTCAGTTTTACAGTCACGGAAGGGCCGCATCAAGGCTACAGCCAGCTTCATCACCTGAGCTCAAAACCACATTATGCAACACCGGTTCTGTATATGTACTGTATATGGA